>NW_027467047.1:80000-120000 GCF_046128005.1 Genypterus blacodes | reverse complement strand
TCAGGAATGTACGTACAGCATATCATTAATGCCACCGCCCAGAGTTAAAGATGAGGTTTTGTAACGGCGTGTTTTCCCTCCCTCTCTGTGTTCTTCTGATTTTTGCTTCCTGTTTCAGATTTCCGTCTTTCAAACATGGATCAAAGCTCCGCCTGTCCAGAGGAGGGCGGGGACTATGACAGGCTCATTACTTATCAGTCGACCCACCCATGTGCATGCACAGTATATTCAGATATGTTATACACAAACATATATGGACCCTGGACAAATGCATTTTAAAGTGATGTACAAGAGGTCCGGTTGATTGATAAGTGCTGAGCCTGAGCTATGGCATGCCGTGAGTATAAAGGGCCGAATAATCTTATAGCCAGGGCACAGAACTTATCAATCAATCAGCCATATTACAGGGATGGTTGAGATGTTTTGATCCGTCTAATCGGGTGCGCTGGCCCTTTAAGGCGCCGCAGCAGACCCCCCGCGTGCTGGCATGTACGGAACACTGTGCTTACATGATGACATAACACCTTCATTCACATGCTGCGTTCACGCCCCTCTCCCGAAAGCGGAAACTTAAAAAGCAGCAGCAGCCATCCGGAACATCCAGCCGGCCAGCGGGGCGGTGCGGGAGCTTCTGGCCGCCCGAGGGAGCGCGTCTGCCGCAATGAGTACTGCGGTGGGTCGGTGGTCCCGCCCGGCCCGCCGCCATCAGTTCGGTCGCCTCTCGCTCACAACAAAGACACGGATCTCCCGGTAACGAGGGCCAACTGTGACGCTGACACCGCCCCCCTCTCGAGCTGCTGTGTGAGGGGTTTACCGTTACCGTAACACACGCTGTGAACGCGCAGAAGTGTTTGGGGGGCGTGACACCTCGCTGCGGCATGGCGTGAGCTGCTGCAGAGACAAAGCAGGCCTCCTCTTCCTCCTTTTCCTCCTCTTCCTTCTCCTTCTCACCTTCCTCCTCCTACTACTCTTCCTCTTCCTTTTCTTCCTCCTCCTCACACACTGGTGTTGTCAGTGATGTCATGGTGAGTTAAAGGGCCAGTCCGTGTTAAGCAGCAGCGCCTCAGTCTCTCCTCTGAATGTGAAGTTGGTCTATTTCATGTTCAGTTTTCCAACAATGTGACTTTATTCTTGTAACTTATTGACCTTACACTCATACACACAGTAGGATTTGTAAACTCAAACTCGAACAGTTCCCCCATTATTGAATCAACCATTCTCACCTCCTGACCTAACATCTAAACAGATATCATTCAAATATCTATGGGGAGGCTTTCAGTCTGATTATTAAGTGAAATCAAATGAACGTAGAAATGGGGTCATGGGGGACGTGTCACCACCTTAAGCTTTCCTACATTAATGAGAGTTGTGTGTTTGTGTCACATATACACCAGCTACAAAGAATTTGTCAAAATATTACTTATAACTGAAGAGTATTCTTTCAAACTGCCACAGCTTCATAGTCTGCTCACCAAACTGGCCCTGAATTGCAGAAGTTACATAATATCCTGTTTTTTTTTTTGACTGAATCATCTCTTTTCAAAGGCGTCCACATGTGAGGTCAGCGGGTTCATAATGCCAGCGGTTATCTTATGTAACACTGTGCAGTTAGCGGTGAGTTTGCTCTCCAGGTGTTTGGCGGTAATAACAGACTTTGTTCTCACTGATGCTTTTCTTGTCGAAGCCAAAATGGCGTCCTAGCTGCTTCGCTGCCGCGCGTGCACGCCGCGCATGCTGGGAAACGACGGGGGAAACATTCGCGCGCGCCTCTCTCGGTTGATTACGGTAAATTCAGCGGCCGAACACGCGCTGCGACCCGAGCGGAGAGCAGCAGCAGCAGGCAGAGCAGAGCCGAGCAGCCCGCCGAGAACCGAGCGAGCGAGCGAGCCCGGGCCCGAGTCGAGCCAGCGCACCGTCAGGGAGGGAGGGCCGTGGGGGCTGTGGGGCTCCGCTACAGAAGCATGAGAACGGGGGCCAGAACATGAACGGCGCGGTGTACATTTCGTTCTTCCAGGGCCAGCTGGAGTCCGTGCTGGAGCAGGTCGTTCAGCTCGCCGTCCAGGAAATAAGCAAAACGGTGGGCTCCAGTCTGAACGCGCTGCTGCTGGAGACCGCGGTGAAGGAGCAAGAAAACCGCCGGCTCAGACTGCAGCTCCAGGCTCGGGATGGTCGGGGCACAGCAGCCGCTAACGGCGCCAACACCGCTGCCGACGGTGGTGGCGGCGGAGGAGCAGGAGGCGGGGGCTATGGTTCCCTGGCGGCCGGTAAAACCAAGGCTGGCAAGGCGGCGGCTGGGGACGACAGGGCGGCCGGCGGCAGGATAAAGACCGAGCAGCGGTACCTCCACGCCCCCGAGCCCGGCCTGCCTGCTGACACACGCCGGCTGGAGCAGAGAGGACGCGCCGTGGGTAGGACTCGCACAGTTACACAACACAGACACGTACACTCACACAGACAAAGCGTGTTTCAGCCACTCCGCCCTCCCGCTCCGCCACTAACAACACGGTAACGCTAGGTTGCGTAACAGCAGGCCCGGTGGCCGTGCAGTGAGACAGGAGGCCTGCGGGTTAGCGGCAGGGTGCCCGGGCTCTCACTGACACGCTGTGGACGCACAGGGGACAAAGAAGCTCAGTCCCGCTAAGTGCAGCAGATGTCGAGGCCTGCAGGAGCCCAGAGGCCGGTTTGGCTCGGGATGAGGACGTGTTAGAGACCAGGCTGCGCACAGACCTGAGATCCAGCAGGTCTGAGAGAGTTCAGATGCATTTACATCACAACTCCACATCTGTCAGCTCCAATCAGCCCAGACTCACACTGAGGCCTCTGACTGAACAGGTTTGTGATGAACATGCGTGTGAAGGCTCAGCTCACACACTCACTCACACGCTCACACACTCACACACACACTCACACGCCCTCCTCAGCAGTGTGGAGCAGGGGGAGGAAGAGCAGGACAAAGAGGAGCAAACAACCTCGTGGTCCACAGAGCTGCAGAGGAGCATGGAGAGGGGCTGCAGTGAGGAGAACGTGTCTGAGGAGGACAAAGGCTGCTGGGTGTTCACACGCCGCCGCTACGTGTTCACCAGCACACGCATGCAGGCCATGTTTGAGCCTGAACACATCAGCAGGGCGGCAACCACACCAGCAGGCAAACTCTGCTTTGTGATTGGCTGAGCATGTTTAGGGTGGCATCTCTGTGTTAGACCTGACCTCATGTAGAGACCCCCTAAGGGTCCAGGTCCAAAAGGTTCCCTGCACTAGGAGAACACAGTTGACATGTCTAGGTTAGGAGGCGTGGCCTGACTCATCTTCACCCTCTAGTGTTCAGGTGAAGTTCCTGCTCCGGGTTCCTTCATTTTTAATGTGATGACCCACAGGTCACCATCAATTACGCTACAAAGACCCAGCAACCCAGGTCCAGGTCCAGATCAGCTGGTCTGCTCCAACAACGTTTCCCTGAGCAGACGAGCCCCGAGGCCGACCTGAGGCCCGGTGGGAAACAGTGATGATGATGATGATCAGGCTTCAAAGGTCCAGAGGTCACAGGTGGTCCTGCTGACCTTCACTCTGCAGCCCACAGGCTTAGATCAACGTGGCCTCACCTCCTGCTGGTCCATCGGACCCAGGGAGGCTTCAGTACACAAGAAGACATTTAGTCTATGTTCTGGTCCATGTTCTGTCTGTCTGCCTGCCTGCCTGCCTGCCTCTCTCTCTCTCTCTCTCTGCCCACCTGCCTGTCTGTGTTTCTCTCTGCCTGTCTGTCTCTCCCTTGAGTTGTTGTCTTCATCCTAACTTCTCCTTCTCTCCTGTTGTCTCTTATATTCTCAGTTTTCTCTCTGTAGGTGTGTTGATGTTTGATTGACAGGTTGTTAGGTCAGTAGCTGTAGTCGTTCCAGATGAATGTAAACACTCCTCTGCCTCATTAGAGCTCTTTGTTGTTCTGTCTGCAGGGTTCATGTCACCATTTACACTCACAAAGCTGATTCAGGCTCCGCCCCCATGTGTTGTTCTCTCCTCCAGACTGAAGCCCGACCTCTGACCTCCACGTGTATTGGGGCCACAGCCTTATTAGCTCATTGTGTGTCTGTGTGTACATGGTGCATGGACAATGAAGTTTGGGGGGGAAGACGGGGTGTGTGTGTGTGTGTGTGTGTGTGTGTGTGTGTGTGTGTGTGTGTGTGTGTGTGTGTGTGTGTGTGTGTGTGTGTGTGTGTGTGTGTGTGTGTGTGTGTGTGTGTGTGTGTGTGTGTGTGTGTGTGTGTGTGTGTTCAGTGAAATCAGACATTTCTTTTTAATGAGGTCATTTCTTATCTGATTCTTTAGAATGTTATACATTAGATCATTTTATGGATTGAAGAGAATAAGTGTCAGCTGGACCCTGAGTTTAGTCTTCACCTCCTCCTCATCCTCATTAAGGCACTAATGTGAGGCATTAAGAGGAATTACAATCTTCCCTTCACTCCTCGTCTGGGTGCGCACGCACGCACGCACGCACGCACGCACGCACGCACGCACGCACGCACACACACACACACACACACACACACACACACACACACACACACACACACACGTCCAGGTTAACGTGAACACATTCCTGCTCTTAAGAACTTCTGCTCCCTTGATCCTTTGTACTTTCTAAGCTAAATTGCTTTCATAAAGTTCTTAAAAAGTCTTCAATCTGATAAAGCTTCTTGTGTGAGCACAGCGATGATGATGATGATGGCAGCCATGATAAAGACGACTTTGATGAGGGATTGATGATGAGTAGTGGTTTCTGGTTGATATAATGGTGATGATGATGAATCCCTCCTCTTCCTCGCCCCTGCAGACCAGCTGAAGGCGGTGATGGAACAGGTCCTGGACTTTGCCGTGTGCGAGCTGAGCAAAATTGTGGAGGCGTCGTATGATGACCTTCTGCTGGAGATCACCAAGATGGAGAGAGAGCAGCAGGGCCTGGAGGAGCACCTGGGCAAGAGCGCCCAACAAGGAGGGGGCGGGGGCGGGGGCAAGGGGAGAGGAGGAGGAGCAGAGAAGGGGAGAGGAGGAGGAGCAGAGAAGGGGAGAGGAGGAGGAGGGGGGAATGGGAGAGGAGGAGCAGGAGGAGGGAGAAGGATGGGATCAGAAAACGACTCAGAATCACCCAGCGGCTCTGAGGACGCTAGGGAGGAGCTCAGTGATGTCACCGTATCCAAGGAGACAGACGGTGGGTTTGTTTGTGTTGTTCATACCTTTTAAGATGAAATGAAAAAGCTGACTTGTCCTCTTGGTCCCTGCAGACAAGCTGCCCGTCCTCTCCGTCTCTCAGGACTGGGTCCCCATCCTGGACAAGGTCTTCGGTCAGAAGTGGTGCAGCGACGTCTGGCAGATCAAAGAGCTGGGAGGTGGGGGCAGCGGTGGGAGGGGCCTAGGGGAAGCAGGGGCGGGGTCTGTCTCCACCCCCTCCCTGCGCCTGGAGCCCACGCCCTCATCCCCTCAGCAGGACCCCCGCTGGACACCCCTGGAGGACATGGAGGTCCTCTCCCCTGACAACGACAATGGCGATAGCCAAAAACACACTGGAGGCGGAGTCAGAGCAGCTGGCTCCTCCCCTGGACCCGCCCTCAGCCCCACAAGCGGTAATGATGTCATTAAATACACTTTTAGACTTTTAATCCATCCATGGTCAGACCTGAAACACTGGACATGAGCAAAGCATTGTGGGACAGACGACCTTTAAAGACCATGTCTGCTCCATGATGCTGCCTGGAGACGTAGAGCTCCCATCTGAAGAGGACCTTAGGCCCACCAGACCCAGGTCCTACTGATCCAGATCATACTGACCTAGATCCTGCAGACCCAGATCCTGCTGGTCCAGATCTAGTGTTCCTCAGCATCTGCTCTAATGTTCCTCCACCCACCTTCTTGTCTTACAGTGAAACCTTGAAAGACGTTCAAACTTTCCAGTTCCCTGAGCTCTGAGCTCATGAAGCAGCTGAATGTTTCCAGTTGTACTCATCTCTTCCTTCCTCCTCCTCACCTGCAGGTCTTTCTGGTAGGAACTCTTCGGCCTCCATGCTCCACCGCCTCCTCACGCTGCCGTCTCAGCTGCTGGAAGACGACAACGAGGAAACCGTCGCCAAGGAAGCGCTGGCCGCCCTGGCGACCGAGGCTGACGGCGGTCAACGGGACGAATCAGAAATGCACAGCCAGATCTGCGCATTTCCCCTGATGACCGAGGAAGAGGAGGAGGGAGAGGAGGAAGAGGAGGAGGGAGAGGAGGAAGACAAAGGGAGGAAGGTGAGTGAGGGGGTTGGTGCAGCCTACCACAGATATGAATTGAGCTTTGATCAGCTGATTGGATCTCAGATCAGCTACTAGAAACCAGCAGATCTTCCTCAGTAGAAGGTCAAAGGTCACACAGACACTAACACTGATTGATTGATTGTTGCTTCTCATCCTTTCTGTGCAGAAGAAGCGACGGAGGGTTTGGTCTGAGTGTGACGAGTGCGGCCGAAGGTTCAGCAGGGTCTCGCTCCTGAAAGCTCACCGGCAGATGCACGCCACCGACCCCGAAGCCTTGACCTCCGCCTCCTCCCCGCCGCCCGACGTGGCCTCGCCCTCCTCGCTCTCGCTGTCTGGGTTACGATGCTCAGAGTGCGGCAAGAGATTCTCCTCCACCACCAGACTCCACAGCCACGTCCGGACTCAGCATCCAGGAAAACGCTCCTGAACCCCAGGAGACCAGCGGGTCCACTGGGCTGAACTGGACCCACACATGAGGGAACCAAGCAGAACTCAGCAAAACGCAATAACAACAAGAGAGCAGGAAAGCAAACAAGAACCCCACAGGATCCACAGTCATCATGATCAAAACCAGCATCTAATACCAGACCAGGACCAGACCACCAGACCAGGACCCCATGTGACCACCAGAACCTCCAGCATGGACGGCTCGGTCAATACAGTTTATAAATCAGAAGAAACCCGAACCGATACGACTTACCGATAACCCGCCCATCCAGAACCAGAACACGCCCATCCAGATGACGGCATCAATCATTCCAGTTTATACTTTCTACAATTAAAACCAATTTTAACTGATGAAGAATCCAGAGATCCACTGCAGTTTACAGCAAACAAGGACCTCTAGTGGACAGAGTCGCTCACTGACCGGCCAGGAAAAGGAAATCAAGAAAACAAGCTCAATTATTTGCCTTAAGGTATTTTGAAAGTATTTTTTTAAAGTAAAACCAAAAATAATCTGAAGGTTTTGTTTGCCCAGATAATGTAAACACAAACAGCTTTAGGTTAACGCCCCCTGAGAACAAGCCCCGCCCATATTACTACCCAGCCCCTCCCATCATCGCCTCACATGGGCCGGAATTCCTCGCAGGCTTGATTCTTGTGTACATGTGAGCGTCGTCTCAGATAGAAGACGGCAGCACAGTCACGGTCTCTGCTAACACCAGGACCGGATCAAGAAACGCCAGAAGAACTCAAAGAGCTAACAGGAGATCTGGAGGATTCAGGCTTCAGATGTGAACCTAGACCTGCGGCGCCCCCTTCTGGAAGACGAGTTTCCTTCATCTTGTGCAGTGAAGACGAGTTTCCTTCATCATGTGCAGTGAAGACGAGTTTCCTTCATCATGTGCAGTGAAGACGAGTTTCCTTCATCTTGTGCAGTGTAAGGCCACGCCCCCTCCAGCTGCACTCTGGTCTTTGGTCCCACTTTCTTCTCAGATCCGTTTGCCTGGTGAGTTTTGCAATAAGCCACATAAAGGGAGGTTTTTTCTGTCCCTGCTCTGTGATCTTATAATTCTTTTTTTAGTGGACTTTAGTGTGTAAACGTCTGCAGCATGAACTTACGCTGGCTGACGGAGTGACCTTTGGTTTTCTACCTTTGTTTTTAAAGTGCCCTCTACAAACAAACTCTCACTTTGGTTTTTATAACGTCAGATTGTTAAGTGCATTTTTTTCTTCACTATTTTACATCATTGGATTATTCAGTGGAATCTTCTGCGTCTTTGAGATGAAGATGAAGATTCCCTTGTGGCTGTAAAGCTTCATAATGAAAACAAACACACACACACACACACATACACACACCAGACGGCGTCTGACGTCTGAATGTGAATCGTTACGTTTTTTTGTTGTTGTAAATTCTCAAACAGGAGCGACGCCAAAGGAGATCAAGAGAAGAGCAGGAAGGCTCACGCCTCCTTTCCTTCCCCCTTCCTTCCTTTGGCCCCTCCGCTCTCCGTGGTCCATCTTTAACTGTACGTTCTGATAACCTCACGTCAACGTCGATACCTCCCACACAACGCCACCGCATTCTGCTGTTACACCTGAACCTACCAGACGCTTCAACCAGCACCTCTATGATTCTGTTGATTGTTTAGTCTGAAGCCATGGGAAAGAATGAAATCAGGCCAGGAGTCTAAACTAACCATGTAAAGTTCAGCTTAATGTTTTTATCTTTAATCTAAGACTTCAATCATTAATGATCAACTGCTTGATTAAACAACTAATTAACCAATCCTGTCAGCATCAGACGCTAACGTTCTGATGAGTCAGCTGTTGCAGCTGCGCTTGCGTTGTTGACTGATGCTAACTAGCTGCAGTAGCCATGGCTGAACGCCTCGCATGAACTCTGAACTTCAGCTCTTTGACGGTCAGCTTAGCCTGAACGCTCACTCACTCATTTAGCCTCAGCCTCTCTGCCTGCTGCTGCTTAATGAACATTTGACCCCAGCGCGCTCCGTTAGTCGTGGCCTTCCTGTATTTTAGCCACTAGAGGGCGACGAGCCAGAATGAAGCGAAGCTTTCCGGAGATTTAAGCGCCCCCCTGTGGATTTGTGAAGTACAACACAAACACAGGAGCATCCAGACACGGTCCAGATGAATGCAGTGAGTCAAACTCACAACCGTCTCATTATCGGATTTGATTTATCATTTTGTCAGAAATTAACAATGTTGACAAATAGAACTTAAAGTTCTAAAATTGACCTCTTTATGCCTTTAATAACAATTCCAGAGCAACATGTAGCTCTGTGGCGTTGTAGCACAGGACGTGCTGCAGCTTCACGCCGCTCCACACGTGCGTCACAGTACAGCAGATTGTAAGCACGACACTTCTGCTGCAGCTTCCCACGCCTGCAGGAGAATGACATCGTGTTTTGTACATTAGTTACGTCTTTGCCATTTCCAACGTTGTCTTGTTTCCTGGGGGTCTGGTGGACGGACGGAGGGATCAGATAACAATCCATCTTGTTTTGGCTCTGTGATGCTTTAGCACAATCGGCTGTTTCCAAAGTGGGGGGTGTTCTGTTTACATCTTTGAACAAAATTGAGGCTCTTAAGCAATATGAAGCCAAAACCTTCTGGATTGATTGATTTCTAGAATAATGAAGCTGCTCGCTGGTTTCCATGCCGATGCTGTGTAACCTAGATCTGTGGATCAGTCGGAGCATTCAGAGCCGCAGAGCTCAGGAATGACAAACCTGTACTTTACTTAAGTTCTTCATGTGAAAAAGCAACACAACAAACCTTAGCTTGTTCAATCATCTCACATGTAAAAATCATCCAATTCTGCCTTTTAGGGAAAATTCCTGATTCTAACAAACAAACAATCAAACAAACCTGGAATGAAACCGGGAATTCTACAAAGTAGAAGTCAAATCAAATCAGGGTTTAAGACGAGTGGAGCCTCTTCAGTGAATGGACTGATTGATCCATGATGAATATAGAAATGAATAGATGACATGAGGATGAGTTGGTGTGATGAATCCTTCAGCACCGGCGAGGCCTTTAGAGCCCAGAGCTCCTCCAGGAAGCTGCAGCGTCTCATCCTTCATCGCTCTAATTTGCTTCAAGGAAAAAAGTAGTTTGTGTATCTTTGAACTTTGACCTCTGCGCCTCTGGACACGCCCCTCTGCTTAGATGTTTGGTCCACAGCTTGCTTACATCTTTAAATCTTTGCTTTCGCTAAACATCAGAATGACCCAACCGCTTTTCTGCAAATGCCAAGATTGTTAAAGCACAAAGTTGTTTTCTGCTCTCCACTCTGGTTTGTTTCCTCAGTGTTCTGTAAACTAAACCGCACATCAGATTACCTCAGTTTTTCCTCCACATGAACCTCATTACCTCATTCAACATAAGCTGTTTATTCTTGAGGATGTTACCTGTACCTTTTTCTCTGTAAGTTTGCATTATGACAGGTTTGGGCTTTGTTATGTGAAGCTTTAAAGCCCCTAATGTAGCCTGACTGGCTGTCGGCTCTAAACCACCCATCTGCTAACACATTTAGCTTCTGAAAGGGTTTAACGTCCTGGACAAGAGTTCATCTGAGCTCTGAGGTCTGTGGACCCATAACCAGTTACTTTCAGTCCTGAAATAAGGGTTTTCAATGGGCGGGGTCGTAGTCATAGTTTTGATCGTGTTTACATTGTCATTGCTACAAATTTGACTCTGAGCCTAAAGTATCCCTAAGCCTTGTTGTTGTTCCAAAGTGCAGTTGGTGGTTTGGTCCTGACAGCAGCTGCTCGTCTGCACTGTGAACACGTTATAAAGCACTCATCTACTGTCACCAAACAAACGCACCCGTGTGCCCACATGTGGGTTTTCTGTGACAATGGAGACATAATGTGAGCCGTTAACCAATCACTGCTCCTCCTTCACGTGTTTACAAAGCCATAGAAGAGAGAAATGGATCTGGTGGAAAACTGACTCACAAAAGAAGTTTATTTTGTGGCCCGACAAACAATACGTTCAATAACCAACTGTGTCCGAACAAACTGCTGAAACTAACAGCCCCACAAGGCCGTAGAGGCTCAATAATAGGAATCCAACTGTACGATGCATCCCAGCATGAACGAACTCCAAGGATAATATAGAAAGAAAACAAATCAACATCGGCACTTCTAACATTTATAAGATATAGAAAATCAAGAAGTGTTTATTCACAAAGTAATCTGTAGGTGGCGTTCTTCTGTCGGCTGCTGTGAGACCTTTGGCCTTGTGTGCGTCTCATACCTGGGCAGGTATTTGACGATAAAAGGGAATGAGAATAACTGAGCCAACATTTGTGAAGTATGGGCCAGAAAATGAAGCCAGATCCTTCAGATCCATCTCTCTCTGATCATTCAGAAGAAAAACAGTCAGATAAAACAACGTCAAATGTTTTAGTCTCTTGAGTTAAGTGCAAATGTCAAGATTCCTGTAAAAAAAAAAAAAAAAAAAAAATGTTTCTGTTGGCAATTTCCTGAAAAGTGGTTGTGTGGTTCCCATGAAGAGACAAAGTCTAGATCAGCTTCTGAAGAAGGGAACATTTCATATTTAGTGGAGTTCTGTCGGTTCTGACAGCTCCATACTGGGGTTCCTCAGGGAACCATCCTGGGTCCCCTAATGTTTTTGATTATGATTTAGATGTGGGATTGAGGGGTTTAAAGGGAGGATTTTGATTTTTGTCTTTTATGTTTAATTTTACTGTGTAATGAAAGAGAAACCTGGATGAGAAAGATGTCAAAATTCAGAAGCCATTTTAGAAAAGTGATGTTTACTCCCTTTATTATGATGAATTGGATTATGACTCGCTCAGTGTTTGTAATTTGATGCAATACATTTAGAAAATGTGCCCTTATTGTAATTCAGCACTCTAAAAACCAAATTTGACTCATTCAAGAATATAAAGGTGAGAGTTAGTCATCACCCAGGTGCAAGCGAAGGTCTCACTCTGCGCTTTTCCACAGACAAGGTGCCGGTGCTGCTCAGACGGTTACATCACAGGAGGAACGGTTCAACGAAATCATGGATTTTCGTCATTTTCTTGTTTTCTTTCTAAAAGGATTACAAATCAAAGTTCTTTTGTCTCACAGATTTAGTAACGCTGCCTATAAGTGCTAATATTTAACGTTTTTGTTCAAACATACAACTTTGTTATCCAATGGCTCTAGAGTCCACAGACAGTGGCCCTGATGCTGGGTTGATTCAGATCCAGACTCTTGTATATCTGGGCTGTTGTGCACCGGCATCATGTTTATGGAGAAGCCCTTTTCTGTCACCAGTGTCAGTTTGGAGTGAATCATCTCCGTGTGTTCACAGCTTGACATGTTGCCAACGCAGAGATGTTCCTTCAGACTGCTGATTCCCTGTGGAAGGTCTCAGCTTCACGTCTTTGGCCCCATGTTTGACCACAGCAGTACCGTCTGAAGGTGACATATGCCAAGTTGCACCTGAACGTGAATGTGATGAAGATGATGGTGAAGCTTTTGTTTAATTTGTTCTTACCTGTTTTAGTCTGTGAGACCGGGTACTTTTTAGTGTTTAAAAGTTCAACAAAACCAATAAATGTTCACGAATGACTTGTATCGTCTTTTTCCTCTGACAAAGGGACACCTGGGGAATGCTTGTACACAAGTCAACATGGAAGATGATGAACTAACTTCCTCAATCTTGAGAAAACTAAAGTTGATTGTTTTTCCTCAAGAAAAACAGCGTTTTCCTATACTGCAGCTCCTCTGCTTTCATCAATGTGTGTTTATAATCAGAGTCTAATGTGAGGAAAGAGAGGGAGGAGGGGGGACTGAAGGAGAGGAGGAACATGAAAGGAGCGATGAGGAGTAACATGAAGGAAATTAAGAAGTGGGTAAGAAGAAAGAAAGGGGGAGGCAAAAGAACTGAAGAATGAAGTAAAAGATGGAGTGAAGAAGAACAGAGGGGACGTGGTGAGATGGGGAGGAGAGAAGGAAGGAGAAGAGGGTGAGAAGGAAGATAGGGGAAAACAGGAAAGAGTTGGTGGGAAGGAGGAAAGTTAGAAAGAATGGAAGAGAAGAAAGAGGAAGAGGGGAGAAAATGAGAGGTGAAAGAAAGGTACCAGAGAAGGCTGGGAGGTAAGGAAGGAGAGAAGGGGAGGGAGAAAAGGTAGGAGGGAGGGAGAACGAAGCGGAACGAGTCGGTGACAGAGGGGAGGAAGGAGGAGAGAGGAGCGAGGGAGCGAGAGACGGGCTCGTTCTGCCGAGGTGGACGTGGCGGCTCCGGCGGAGTTAGCAACTACAAGTCACGGGGAACCGAACTGTGGCAGCGGCAGGACCCGAGCCGAGCCAGACCGCCGCGATGAACCGGAGCCACGGCAGCAGGTAACTGAAACATCACTGCCCGCCGTTTTGTTTCCATCCGCCGCGCTGTTTGCCGCTCCGCTCCGCTTCCTGCTCGCTTCTTTCTGGAGGAATGACCGTGAGTGTCGCCTTCGCCACCGCCGCACTCGTTCCAGCGTCGGGCACACTTTAGCTATTGTGTCCCAGTTCGGTCCCCCGCTGTGCGCAGCCGGCCGACACAAAGCACCGGGAGGAGGAGCGGAGGAGGCAGCTAACATGCCGCCACTCTCCCCCCTCTCCTCCGCTTCACTCTCACTTTCTTCTCCTCTTGCTAGCTCTGCTTAGCACGGAGGGCTAATCGGAGCTAACAAGAGGCGCTAATTAGCCTAGCATGCTGCTAGCGTCACACACAAAATGGCCTCTAGCTAGCCGAGCTCGCTAATTAGCTTAGCAAGAAGAGCTAATTACCATAGCATGCTGCTAGTGCGATAAACAAGATGGCCACTGTCTAGCTGCGCTTGCTAGCTACAGACATGGCACCTTGCCCTGCCTTTGTATGGCACCGGAGCGGCGTTCAGGACACATTCACGCCTTGACACCGCGTATTTGCACTGCGGGAGCAAGATTATGTGGAACTGTAAACCCCGCGGTGAATGCGGCGTGACCGCGACACGGTTTGACTCATCCTCTGTAGCCGTTAAAGCTAAGAAAAATCAGCGCCAGATTGTAGCAGGCAGGCGGTGCTGCGTGGCGAGTTGAGAGGCTACCTGGCTGCCGCGGAGCCGCAGGTAAGAGCCGCGGGGCAGCGCTCCACCCTGCGGGCCTCACGGGACCAAAGGCGGCAGCTTTTAGTCTCGTTGAGCCCGAGCTGATGCTACATTTGTGAAAGTTTTGAGTGTGTCGGGCTTCCTGCAAACTTTGTGTACACACGCACACACACACACACACACACACACACACACACACACACACACACACACACACACACACACACACACACACAGATGTGCTGGACCAACATGTAGAGCCTCTCTGCTTTGTCATCATGTAGAAGCAGCACATTAATGATCTTCAGTACATGTATGTGTACATGTATGTGTGTGTGTGCACCTACATGTGTCTGAAGTATGTTTACACGCAGTAACACACTCAGGTTGTCTTCTTCATCTTCACATCTTCATCAGTGTGCTTGTTCCAGCTCGTCAGACACCTGGAGATGGAATCCTGTTGATTCTGTCAATGTTTATGTCTTTATTATGTTTTTGTGACAAATTACCGAGTGTTTAAACAAAATGTGTATACTGTTATATACCAGGACCTTATGATGACCTTATGACCTTATGATGACATGTCTGTCACTCCTGCATGACTTCAAATAACTCTCTCTCTCTCTCTCCCTCTCCTCCTCTCCCTCTCTCTCTCTCCCTCTCTCTCCTTCTCCCCCCTCCCTCTCTCTCCCTCTCTCTCCCTCCCCCCCTCTCTCCCTCTCTAGGCTGCTCTCAGTCAGGTGTGGATGGTGATGCTGGCAGAACGTCTCCCTGACTCTCAGCGTCCTGTAGTTCCATTTAGAGACGAGGTTCTCAGGGATTTGTCCTCCACCTTCCCGCTCCTTCAGTTCTCAGGGAAGGGCGACCTCATCAGAATCAGTAATAAAGGAGTAAGTTGGAGGGCGGAATAGAGGAGGAGGAGGCCTGGAAAGGGAGCAGAGGAGGTGTGAGGAGAGGGGAGTCGTTCCAGGAAAGGACAGAGTGACAGACCTGCCTGAGAAGGTGGAGGACTTCAGAGACGCGGCGTAGTCCCGCCCCCCCCCCCCCCCCCTCACCATGACAGACTTGGAGACTGAGTGTCTGAGCCTGGGGCTGACACACTCGCTGCCCCCTGAATGTGGCTCCCCTCCCCCTCCTCTGGACCCCTCCCTTCCCACCAGCACCAGCCCGACCCAGACGCTGGCCCTCCTCTCCTCCGACTGCCCCACGCCCACCCTCAGCTCCCTGGCAGCAGAGATAGCCGAGCCTCTGGTGATGCTGCCTTGTGTCAAGAGCGAACCGGAGGACGACGACCTGGAGCCCATCCAGACAGTGGACCTGTCTGAGATCCAGCCGCTGTCCACCGCCGAGCTGGGACACGAGCAGATCAAGATGGAGATCAGCGGGCTGGACTACATCAAGTCTGAGCATCACGGTCACCATGGCAACCCCCTCGGGCCATTCCACCACAGCGACGTCTCTGAGTTGGACTACAAGTCCCATTACGAGCCCAGCTCCGTGTTTGACTACATCTCCCAGGTAAGGTGTGTGTGTGTGTGTGTGTGTGTGTGTGTGTGTGTGTGTGTGTGTGTGTGTGTGTGTGTGTGTGTGTGTGTGTGTGTGTGTGTGTGTGTGTGTGTGTGTGTGTGTGTGTGTGTGTGTGTGTGTGTGTGTGTGTGTGTGTGTGTGTGTGTGTGTGTGTGTGTGTGTGTGTGTGTGTGTGTGTGTGTGTGTGAAGCGTGAAGCGTCTTTGGCCTGGTTGTTGGTGCCAGGCGGTCTGAAGCTGTTGATGATCAGGCACAACCTTCTGTAGGGCTCACATAGAATGACCCCAGTGCTCTGTGCCTTGTTGAGGTCAGAGGTCAGACTGTTGCCTTTCTACCAGCTGTGGTGTGTATTGACCTGTTGTTGCCATTTCAGGTGACGGACACACTGGAGTACATCAAGTCGGACCATCATGTGGACCTGCAGTGTTACTACAGTGCAGAGCTTAGCTCCCTGAAGGCAGAGTACCCAGAGTCCTGCATGTCTGCTCACCTGCAGCCCAACAGCCTGGAGTCCATCCACATGGCCGAGCTGCGCACAGAGCTCAACAAGCTGCGGCCCGACGCCTTGCTCATGGACACCATGGGCAAGCTGGACCCCGAGCTGGGAGGCAGCGGGGGGCTTTACGAGCTGCAGACGGCGGAGGAGGGGAAGCTGGCGGCGGAGGTGGCGGGACAGGGAGGCGGAGCCGGCGGCGGTTTGGTCGCTACGACCAAATCCCAGAGCCCCACGGTGAGGAAACCCCGCAACATGCAGGGGGAGAAGCCCTTCTCCTGCCCCCAGTGCGGGAAGAACTTTAGCACTCTAGGAAACCTGAAGACCCACCAACGGATTCACACCGGCGAGCGGCCTTACACCTGCTCGCAGTGCGGCAAGAGCTTCGGCCAGGCGGGCAACCTCAAACGACACCAGCTGATCCACACGGGCCAGAAGCCGTACGTGTGCGCCCACTGCCCCAAGGGCTTCACCAAGGCCGACGACCTGCGCTCCCACCAGCGCCTGCACACGGGCGAGCGACCCTTCATCTGCCTCACCTGCGGGAAGAGCTTCGGCCAATCCAAGGAGCTCAAGGCCCACCAGCTCAGCCACACGGGGGAGAGGCCCTACTGCTGCCAGCACTGCGGCAAGAGCTTCACCAAGGAGACCAGCTACCGCAACCACGTGCAGATCCACACGGGCGAGAAGCCTTTCACCTGCTCGCAATGCGGCAAGACTTTCAGCAACTCCGGAGTCCTCAAAACCCACGAGAAGATCCACACGGGCGAGCGGCCCTTCGGCTGCACGCAGTGCGGCAAGAGCTTCGGTCGCCTGGGGCACCTGAAGGCCCACCAGCAGATCCACACGGGGGAGCGGCCCTACGCCTGCCCCCGGTGCGGGAAGACTTTTAGCCAGTCGGGACACCTTAAAGCACACGAGCAGATCCATAAACGAGAGCGAGCCGACACGGGAAGCACCAGCAGCAGCAGCAGCGTGAGCAGCGTGAGCAGCGACAGCAGCTAAACTCAAACTCAGTACCCTTTAACCTCTCGGAGAAACAAAGTATTATTCCTCTTTTTTTATAAATACTATATATAAATCTATGTTTTCCTTTACGATGTTTTCTTACATTTTCATACCTTTTGTGCTCTTTTGCATTCTGTATGTGGGAAGGGTTCCACTTTGACTGATTTGCTCTTATGCAAGTGTCTGTGTCCATGTTACTGTCTGCCTGTAGGGGGCGCTCCTGAGCCTCTGTAGATCTCTGGATCTGGACTCTTCAGTGTTCAGGTCCACCTTCTTATTTTTGGAGTCCTAACCCAGCACAAGTGACCAAGTCCAAACTCTTCTTTGATAGTATCATGGTTCCCAGGTGTTAGTATGTGGCTCCACATGTGTGTGCTTGGTCATACTAAGCACCGCTCTCTTTGCCAAACAAGTATAAGTACTTATTTTGAAGTACATGAGCGTAGTTTGCCAGTTTTCTACCCAGCAGGTACTTACAGACACACACTGTTACTGTACGATTGAAGTACAAATGTGATTATTTAAAGGATTTTTTACTGACATTTATAATCACAGACAGAGTTCTGAGTGTAAACATTCAGATGAGATGTTTCTTTGTTGTTTTGTAACAGAATCAAAAATCATTCCAACGCGGCGTCGAATCAAACGTCGGGACACATCAGCACAAACCGACAGCGATATTGGCCCCGCCCCCGGCCCCCAGGCCCCGCCCAGCGATCGCTCACTGTGTACAAATCTTCTATTGATAACATGTAATTCATAAAAAATAAAAAAAACAGCAGCAAAAAAGTCAAAAAAGTGATGCAGCATCATGTACTGAAAAGAATGATTAAAGAAACTAACGGCCCGGACGCCGCCTCGCTTCCTTCAGCTGCACACACACACATGCTCACACGCACACATGCACACACGCACACACATGCACACATGCACACACGCACACACACATGCATGCACACACGCACACACACATTGTATTCTTGCAGACCAAAATCTTATTGCTCCTTCAAATGTGTCTCCAGAGTTCCTTCCCTTGCAGATTGATCCTGGTTGATCTCATCTCAGTCCTGATGCTGCTGAGACGGAGCACACATGTACGAGTGTTGCTGACCCTTGACCTCCTGTCTGAGTCTGGACCCTCTGCAGGTGCGTCAGTGATCGCGCCTCTGCAGACAGGGGGCGCTGTCGGGCCCGTCAGCTACCTTCAAATGTACACGCGAAGAAGAAGAAGCAGCGAGCCAATGCGAGATCAGCAGGTGTTGTGTCGAGCGCATGCGCAGTGCTGGTACAATAATGTAGCGTTGTGCAGCCCCTGGTTCGTGTCTCCAGCTGTAGCTCCCGTGGCGCTGCGTCCTCCGGCCCGCACGGAGCCCCGCGTGTCGGCCTTGATGGAGGAGCCCGGAGATGCGGTGAGTGTCGCGGCTCGTTCGGCTCTTTAGTTCCGCTCGGCGCTGCAAGTGAAGCTCGGTTTGTCTGAGCTGCAGCCGCAGACTGGCAGAGGCCGGACCCGGAGCTCCGTGCAGCTGCTGGTCCCGTTAACCCCTCACGCTCTGACAGGTACATCTGGTTCTACTGAGCCCAGATCACGTGACCTCTGCACCTTCAGGCCCGTGAGGACAGCTGTCTCCAGCTGAGGAGCAGTGGACCTGCTGGTTCTGTTGCTCTTCTCCATGTTGGGCCTCATGGTTCTGGTGATGAATGAAACCACAGACCATGGACCACCTGATACCTGCCAACCACTGTCCTGTAACCTTTGACCTGTGAGGTATCTGTGGATCTACTGTCTGACCTGTCTGACCTCTCTGACCCGTCTGACCCCCCAGGCAGAGCATCCCTCCAGGAAACGCGGTGACTCCTCTGGGATGTTGGACGCCCCGGATGAGGAGCGGAGCAGCTGCAGCGAGGAGTCCAGCGTGGCCAGTGGATGCTCCACCCCCGAGGACAGCGAGGAGGAGGAGTTTAGCGGAGTGATGGCAGCAGGGGTGGGCGTGTCTCAACTCGGCCCCTCCTCCGCTTCTCTGATGCTCATCAAGACAAACGGACAGCTGTACACCTACCCTGACGGCAAAGCAGGCATGGGTCAGTGTGTGTGTGTGTGTGTGTGTGTGTGTGTGTGTGTGTGTGTGTGTGTGTGTGTGTGTGTGTGTGTGTGTGTGTGTGTGTGTGTGTGTGTGTGTGTGTGTGTGTGTGATCTTCATATGTATTCACTATTTTCCACTTCATTCCTACCTGCATACCTGTGGCTCCTTCACAATAAAAGCCTCCTCGCAGCCCCTCCCTCCCTGGTTTCCTGTGCTGTCTGTGTGTTGTCTCAGATGAAGACAGGTCTTAGTCTGATGTGTCTCTGTGTCTCAGCGACCTGTGAGATGTGTGGGATGGTTGGTGTGAGAGACGCTTTCTACAGTAAGACCAAGCGCTTCTGCAGTGTCTCCTGCTCCAGGAGCTTCTCGTCCAACTCCAAGAAGGCCAGCATCCTCGCCAGACTGCAGGTAGGACACAGCAAGGGGGCCTTCGTCCTCCGCTGTCTCTTAAAGGGGAGGTTAAGCCTGTCTGTCTGTCTCTGTCTCTTAAAGGGGAAGCTTGTCTCTGTCTCTGTCTTAAAGGGGAAGCCTGTCTCTGTCTCTGTCTCTTAAAGGGGAAGCCTGTCTCTGTCTCTGTCTCTTAAAGGGGAAGCCTGTCTCTGTCTCTGTCTCTTAAAGGGGAAGCCTGTCTCTGTCTCTGTCTCTTAAAGGGGAAGCCTGTCTCTGTCTCTGTCTCTTAAAGGGGAAGCCTGTCTCTGTCTCTGTCTCTTAAAGGGGAAGCCTGTCTCTGTCTCTTAAAGGGGAAGCCTGTCTCTGTCTCTGTCTCTGTCTCTTAAAGGGGAAGCCTGTCTCTGTCTCTGTCTCTGTCTCTTAAAGGGGAAGCCTGTCTCTGTCTCTGTCTCTGTCTCTTAAAGGGGAAGCCTGTCTCTGTCTCTGTCTCTGTCTCTTAAAGGGGAAGCCTGTCTCTGTCTCTGTCTCTTAAAGGGGAAGCCTGTCTCTGTCTCTGTCTCTGTCTCTTAAAGGGGAAGCCTGTCTCTGTCTCTGTCTCTGTCTCTTAAAGGGGAAGCCTGTCTCTGTCTCTGTCTCTGTCTCTGTCTCTTAAAGGGGAAGCCTGTCTCTGTCTCTGTCTCTGTCTCTTAAAGGGGAAGCCTCCCACTAAGAAGGCCAAGGTTTTACACAAACAGCCTCTGATGACCAAACTGTCTCCGTTCTCTCACCACACAAACCAGCAGAGCAACGTGAAGAAGAGCGGTGAGTCTTGAGGACAGACGGGACGCTTAGCCAGGGTTTACCAGGTGTGTCCTTTTGTCCCCACCCATGTTTTGACAAGAAGGTCAGCAGTATTCAAGATACAACATCCCATAATAACACACAAGTCGCCTCTCTGTAGGCCAGTGGGTCAGAGGTCAACAGGACAGACTAAACTCAAAAAGAGGTGCAACAGTTTGGTGTCCCCCCACTCACCTACCAAAAGAAAATGACACTTTGATGGATGCATGGGTCGAACGTTTGTTTGTTTGTTTGTTCGCTGTTAGTTCCTGTAGAGGGTTTTGACTGGGGCCGTTACCTTGGCGATGGAGAGGTGGCAGGAGCGCCCGTCAGCTGCTTCAAACATGTGAGTACCACACACACACACACACACACACTCACTCACTCACTCACTCACTCACTCACTCACTCACTCACTCACTCACTCACACAGTTTTAATGAATAATGAAACTGAATGCATGTTGTTTGTGATGGTTGCTGTGGTCATGTATGTGGTCATGTATGTGGTCATGTATGTGGTCATGTATGTGGTTATGTATGTGGTCATGTATGTGGTCATGTATGTGGTCATGTATGTGGTCATGTTTGTGGTCATGTATGTGGTTATGTATGTGGTCATGTATGTGGTCATGTATGTGGTTATGTAGGTTCCCATGGGGATGTCGTGGGGTGACATCAGCGAGGGCGTTCGGGTGGAAGTCCCAAACACGGACAGTGGACTGCCGATGAAGGTTTACTGGATCGCAGGAATCATCAAACTGTCTGGTAAACACACACGCCCACCACAGGTGAGACACGCCCACCACAGGTTAGACACGCCCACCACAGGTTAGACACGCCACCACAGGTTAGACACGCCCGCCACAGGTTAGATACGCCCACATGAAGTAAATTGCCCATGTCATTTTGGACACGCCCACCAAAATCACTGCTGCATATCTGTGTGTGTGTGTGTGTGTGTGTGTGTGTGTGTGTGTGTGTGTGTGTGTGTGTGTGTGTGTGTGTGTGTGTGTGTGTGTGTGTGTGTGTGTGTGTGTGTGTGTGTGTGTGGGAGGCAGTGGCTCAGTGGGTAGAGCTTCCGCTTGGGAACCGGAGGGTTGCCGGTTCGAGCCCCTGCCGAGGTGCCCCTGAGCAAGGCACCGAACCCACAATTGCTCCCCCCTCTGCTAAGGGTGGTAATGTAATGTAAGTCGCTTTGGATAAAAGCGTCTTCCAAATGATGGTAATGTAACGTAATGTGTGTCTCAGGGTTTAAGGCGTTGCTGAGGTACGAGGGCTTTGACAGCGACGCCAGCAGAGACTTCTGGTTGAACATGTGCGTGCCCGACATCCACCCTGTGGGCTGGTGTGCTGCTGGAGGGAAGCCTCTGCTCCCCCCCCAGAGTGAGACACACACACACACACACACACACTCTCTCACTCACTCACTCACTCATAGCTTTGACCCATTTATTGTGTGTGTGTGTGTGTGTGTGTGTGTGTGTGTCCTCAGCCATCCTGCACAGGTTCACAAACTGGAAAGGTTTTCTGATCAAAAGACTGACAGGATCCAAAACACTGCCCCCAGACTTCTCCTCCAAGGTAACACACACACACACTTTCCTGCCTCCTCCTGTCCTTGCCTACTCTCCTCATTTCCTTTCCTTGTTTTGCCTTATGGCCTCTAATAGTTTCCTCTCCTCCTCCTTGTTTCCTTTGCTCTCCTCCTCTCCTTGTCTCCTCTGCTGTAGGTTCATCACAGCATGCAGTTCCCCTTTAAGAAGCAGATGAGGCTGGAGGTGGTGGATAAGACTCACCTGTGTCGGACTCGAGTGGCTCTGGTGGAGCAGGTGAGCTTAGATAACCTCTCGCCATCCTTCCATCGGGTTGGCGTACGATCCGTCTGTCCCGTGTCCCCGCAGGTGATCGGTGGACGTCTCCGGCTGGTGTACGAGGAGTGTGAGGACGGGACGGATGACTTCTGGTGCCACATGTACAGTCCTCTGATCCACAGCATCGGCTGGTCCCGATCCATCGGACACAGGTTTAAGAGATCAGGTTCGTACTCGCAGTGGCGTGAAGTACCACGTTTGTAAGGTTTGACATTTTAAGATTGTGATCCATCTGTTCCTCTTCATTTCACCTCTGAACCCTTAAATAGGCTCCTAAAGCAGCGTGTCAGTAAATATGTAACTGTATTTGTTCTTGAGTCTCCTGGTGTGAAGCTGCACTGACTGAGCACTTTGTTTGTTTCCAGATGTGTGTAAGAAGCTGGAGGGTCAGGCCGATGCTCCTGGACAGCTGTTTGCCAAGGTGAGAGCAGCACACACACTTCCTCAGACCAGACTGTGCCCTGTTTTCACCACAGGGGGTCAGTACACACACTTCTGTATAGTTCCTCTTGCTCACCCAGCTCACCTCCTGGAGGAGGAATCTCTCCCTCTCCTGAGGTTTCTTCCTACATGAAAGTTTTCTCTGGAGGTTCTCCTGGTCTTCTCAGAGAGCTGTGGGCGGGTGTGGACCTTCCCTCTGAGACTCTGGAGGACCTGACCTGACACGCTGCTGGACTCGGCTGCAGAGTGACGTCTTCATTCCTTTTTCCCGTGCCAGGTAAAGGAGGTGGATCAGAGTGGACCCTGGTTTGAAGATGGGATGAAGCTGGAAGCCATCGACCCTCTGAACCTTTCTGCCATCTGTGTGGCCTCTGTCAGGAAGGTGACCTCCTCATTCGCTCCTCTCTGGGGTCGGCCTGTTAGTCAGGGACGAGTCGCTGTACGTTTACAAATGACCTTGCAGTCAGGCGCGATGACCTCCGTCTTTGCGCCGCCTCCCCTCAGGTGCTGGCGGACGGATTCCTGATGATCGGTATTGACGGTTCTGAGGCGGCGGACGGGTCGGACTGGTTCTGTTATCACTCCACGTCTCCCTCCGTCTTCCCCGCCGGCTTCTGTGAGATCAACCACATCGACCTGACTCCACCCAGAGGTATGATCCTGCTCCTCACGCTGATCCGCTCCACACATTCATGGCTCTGCTTCATCTCCGTGTTGTTTCAGGTTACACTAGTCTTCCTTTCAAATGGTTTGAGTACCTGAAAGAAAGCAAGTCTGTGGCTGCTCCGGTCGGCCTCTTCAATAAGGTCAGAGCTCTAACCCTCACCCAAAGAGACCTACTTTAAGGATTGGAATACACTTTAGCCATGTTAGCATGCTAATGTTGCATCACTGAGTATGACGACCTCTGCTCCGCTTACAGGAAGTCCCTAATCATGGTTTTCGTCCCGGTATGAAGCTGGAGGCCGTAGATCTCATGGAGCCCAGGCTGGTCTGTGTTGCCACGGTAACACGGATAGTTCACAGGTTGCTACGGATACACTTTGATGGCTGGGAGGAGGAGTACGACCAGTGGGTGGACTGTGAGTCTGCTGACCTTTACCCTGTGGGCTGGTGTCAGCTGACAGGGTACCAGCTGCAGCCCCCTGCTTTCAGCGCAGGTACTGCACACACACACACACACACACACACACACACACACACACACACACACACACACACACACACACACACACACACACACACACACACACACACACACACACACACACACACACGTTTTAAAGTGCAAGTGTGTGTTTAATGTGTGTGTGTGTGTTTTTCAGCCTCCAGAGAGCAGCAGTCAGCATCCAGACAGAGAAAGAAATCACAACAGTACAAAGGACAGAAGAAGAGTCTGTTTGATTCTGTACAGATGTTGATGTGAATTCAAACAACTGTTAAGGAAACGCCCTCAAATCTCTCTGTCTGTCTGTCTCTCTCTCTCTCTCTCATTCCCACTCCCTCCTTCTCTCTCTCTCTCCCTCTCTCTCTCTCCCCCCCCCCCCCTCTCTGTCTCTCCCCTTCCCTCTCTGTCTCTCTCTGTCTCTGTCTCTCTGTGTCACTCCCGCTCCTTCTGTGTCTCTCTCTCTCTGTTGTTTCAGAGAGGAAGCTTCCTATTGGCAAGCGGCCTGTCAGTCTGTCCAGCGCCGCGGTAACTGGTGTTCCCAGGAACCTATCTGGAGATGAGAACGAGACCCCGTCTGATTACCCATCACCCCCTTCTCCTGCATCAGCGACTCAGCCCCCCTCAGACTCGGACTCCAAAAACCCTCATGCTGAGGGGTCAGCAGGTAAATCCTTACCCGACCTTTGACCTCAGCTTAAAACAGCTCTGTGTGACCTTTGGTGCCCTCTCGTGTTTTCAGTTGTTTACATTTGAAGTTACTGTCAATGATGAAGTCTTGCTCAGTGATATGATCCTGGTCCCCTCAGTGTGTTTACAGGTTTCTCTGTATGCTCTTTACTCACAGGGTCAGAGGTCAAGGGTGAGAACACAGAGGACAGAGAGTTTTCCTCTGAAAGGACCCAAACAGAGACCAACGGGCCTCCTGGAAACTTCTTTTCCAGACTGGATGCCACCTGTCCGTCTGTGCGTCCCTCTCTGTAGAACGTCCTCCTTCCTTTTCCAAGAACAAATCAATTCTGTGATCTCCAGTCCTTTCCTGATCTCTTGTTCTCCTGGTGAAGCTGGATCTGGATGGACAGGATGGACAGGATGCACTAAAGTTCTGCCTGTGTGATGCTACAAGATCAACCCACAGTCACAGGAATGGAAGACGTGATGATACACAACCAGAAGTTTAGACCTGATGAGGATCTAGTGATGTCCTCCACACATCCCTACGTGTCTGAGACCACGCCACTTCCTGTATGGGTTCTTCGTCTTCGTCTAAAACAGACGTCTGGGTTTGAATCTGTAGTTATGGAGTTGAGATGAACAGGAATCACCAGCATTGTTCCTTATTGGCTCTTTGTCTTTGAACTCATTTGACGAAATCTTCATGTGCTTTGTGAAAGAACCTGAAGTCTTTGGACTGCGTTCACATTCCAGGACAAAGTTTGAAAGTGTTGTTTTCCCGTCATCAGGGAGGTTCTGTCAGCACCTTGTTTGGATCTTCTGTGTTTGTGTGAGCGAGACTGTGCCAACAGGTCTGAGGGTCTGAGGCATAGAGCTAAAGTTATTCATGTTTCTAACATTAATATTTAGACTGCTCCGCTTGGATCAGTAGGACCTGGATCAGTAGGACCTGGATCAGTAGGACCTGGATCAGTAGGACCTGGATCAGTAGGACCTGGATCTGGCCCCTCAGTCCTCTTCAGATAGGAGCTCTACAAACGCGCTACAAACTAGCATCGATGAAACTAGCAGCATCATCCACACTGAACTAATAAAGAGAGAGAGATCATGAGGTCAGACGGAGACAGAGGTGCAGGTTTTGGCTGTTAGATGTTCAGCCTTGATGGAGGTCTGAGTGTTTCCTGAACTGAATCCTGGACCTGGAATGTGAACGTAGCTTTGAGAAGGTTGTTCCTCTGTGTTTGGTGTCTGGAGCTTGATTGATGGCAATAAGATCTCAGTCTGATCCACTAAATATACAGTTTGAGACATCCTCAATGAAAATGATGCATTCAGGGTCCAGAGGATCTCTAAGCATTCTGTCTGCTCAGTTGGGCCTGAAAGAAGAAACTTGTGTGGTAAACATATTTATTATAACAGTTTAAATGTCTTTTATGAAAAACTCATTTCCATAGTAACAAAGTGAGCGTGACTCAAAGCCTCGTCCATATTTCTGAAATCTTTTACTTTTATACACTCAATATTCAGAGTAAAGTGGTGACTGTCAGAGTGGAAATGTAAAGAAGAAGATAAACTGTGTATAAATGTTGATGTTTGAGCTTAGATACGTTTCAATAAATAAAGAATCAAATCGTTCTGTTGACATGAATCCAACGCAGTATGCTAATAAAATACTTTATATTCAGAGTCAAACTAAAGATCACAAACAGCTGAGCAATAAGATGAAAGAATTATGGCCAACAGGAATTAAATAATATAACATTATGGATGAAAAATGCATTTTATAGATTTATTGAAAGCACTTTACAGGAAAGAGAATAAAAATAAGATTACAAACAAAATATTTCCAGTTTTTTTCTAAACCTCATACTCATGAAATCAGCAGCTGAAGCTCCGCCCACCTCCTGGTTGCCATTTAGTTCTTGTTGAACTCCGCCGGGCTCGTCTGGGCTCTCGTGCAGACTGGTCTTTGTTTCTGCTCAGTGGGAGTGTGATAAAACGGCGAAGGATTCAGAAACTGTGAGATTAATAATAAGTGTGTGTGTGTGTGTTGTTGGTGTTTTTGTACCTTTTTGTACCTGGATCCTCAGTCACTCACTCTGTGCTCACTCTGTGCTGTTGCGGTGCTTTGTGTGTGTTAACGTGTTTGTGTTCAGACTGTGACCAACTGTGAAAACGTAATCTTGTATTCTGTGAGCGAGGATCGTCACTTTGTCTTTGTGTCCTGAAAACAACCGTACGGTTTGTGTAATGAGTGTGTGAGCACTGCGCTGTTCTGCCAGATCATCTTTGATCCGTGTTTGGACTTCCTGCTGTGACCCCAATTTTTGAACAGAACATTGATTTGTTGGTCAAACTACTGTGCATAAAAGAGTTTTGATTGAAATGTGAGGGTAACACACACACACACACACACACACACACACACACACACACACACACACACACACACACACACACTCGGGCCGCTGGTGTGTGACACATTAGGGACGTCATGGTTCCTCTGTGTGTGTGTAGATGTCCTCCTCCTCCTCTTCAGGTCTGCAGGTCTCTGATGGACCCTGATGGATCCATGATCAGGTGTTAGAGCCTCTAAAGCTCCTCTACATGGAGACAGAAGCTTAGTTACACGCTCATATGGTGACCTCTGACCTTTGACCCTGAACCCTCTGTAAGTTGTCATCCTATAGTAACTTCCGGGTGCCTTCTCTAGTCCGTCTGCAGTGTGTGTGTGTGTGTGTGTGTGTGTGTGGGTTTTCCCTGTAAATGAAACAGATCTGTAAACGTGGTGATGTCATCCTGTTCTTTTTTAATACATTCTGCACTTTTTGGCAGCATGATTGTGCAGATTTGATGACATTTAAGTGTAAAATATCACACACGACATTTTTATACGCAATAAAATAATTATGCAGAAACTCTTGTTTGGTAAATAATTCCTTTTCGAAGAGATTGTGTGTGTGTGTGTGTGTGTGTGTGTGCTTGTGTTCTACTTTTCCAGGTTGGTGTCTGCAGGGGAGCCATCACTCACTGCCGGAGGGGGAGGGGCTAAGTTAGCAGCCTTTTGTTCTTGTTTTGATAGCGAACACAACAACAGGAAGTGACACACAGAATGTTCTAACCATCAGACTTTATTGGGAAGTGCACATGGTTGATTGAAGGTAATGACTAAGTTAGAGGGTGGATCGTGTACTGGGGGGGTTTGTGGTGGGGTGGGGGGCGGGGGGGTGGGGGAGGGGGGGGTGGTGTCAGGTGTTGTTTGGAGGTGATTGGTCAGTTTACTCGTACAGGAAGGGCTGGGAGCAGAGTGTGTAGTTGGCGAACTCCTCTGCCTTGAACCACAGGTCCACCTCTTTCTTAGCATTTTCCAGGGTGTCGCTGCCGTGGATGATGTTCCTGTCAGAGGAGGAAGGGGAGGAGTTACAGCCTCAAACATTTTATCATGGTGTGTGAGTGTGTGTGTGTGTGTGTGTGCGCCTCTCTCCTGACCTGCCGATGTTGATGCACAGGTCTCCACGCACGCTGCCGGGTTTGGAGTCGGCTGGGTTTGTCTCGCCCAGCATCATCCTGGTCAGCTTCACGGCGCTCTGACCCTCCCACACCTGAACAACAAGCCAAGCAACGCATCACAACACTGTCTCACTCCATCCATCAAGACGTGATTCAGAGGGGTGTGTGTGTGTGTGTGTGTGTGTGTGTTACCATGGCCAGGACGGGTCCGGAGGACATGTACTTGCAGAGTCCAGCATAGAAAGGCATGTCCTTCAGGTCCAGGTAGTGCTGCTTCATGTGGTCCTCAGAGGCCTAAACACACACACACACACACACACACACACACACACACAAGTGACAGCATCGCAACGTTAATAAATAAACTTCCTTTTTTTCAGTCTGATCAATACTTAGGATCATTATTGTTCAGGTGTGGGTGTGGCCTGTCGTCATGGCTACCTGAATGAATTTAGCAGCAACCAGCTTGAAACCTCTCTGCTCGAAACGCTTGATGATTTCACCGCACAGACCGCGCTGCACGCCATCAGGCTTCACGGCTACGAAGGTACGCTCCATGTCTGCAGACAGACAGACAGACAGACAGATGGAGAGACCGACAGACAGACAGACAGATAGGGAATGAATGAATTCATTTATTAAAAATACAATTCACAAAGGTTTAAACTGCTCTGAAACATTCGATCCAAAGTTTATCACCAAAAATGATTATGTCTTGTTTCCTAGCAACAAAAACTGAAATTAATTTCAAACCTTTCCAACATTTTTAAACACTTTCTGATTCTTTCTTGGGAGGTTCAGATGTTTGCCTGCACAGCGTGTCAGAGCGTAGGACAGCTGTGTGTGTGTGTGTGTGTGTGTGTGTGCGTGTGTGAGTGTGTGAGTGTGTGTGTGATGGAATGTGTGTCAGATAGCACGCCCCTCCTCCCCCCTTGGCTAACAGGTGCAGGTCAGCGGGACAAAGCGTGTTTTATATTTAGCCAGGCTGGATTATCCGGCCTGACACCTTCAGCATATCAACATGTTTTCCAAAGCGGTCAGAAGCTTTGCATTGAAGTTTGAAAATAGTAGGCTAGGCTAGCAGTTAGGCTAGCAGCTAGGCTAGCAGTTAGGCTAGCAGTTTCCCTCTGCTTTCAGGTTTTGTGCTAAGCTACGCGAGCAGTTTAAATGTCAAGATCATTTTCTTCTTTGCCAGACTGAAGGAATCAACCAGTTGCAGTGATTGGCTGTTAAAGCAGCAGCAGCCTCACACACACACACACACACACGTGACAGCAGACAATTCACTCATAGATCCATTTGCAATGCAGATGAAGGTGAAGGTGTTTATGAGAGACGTGTGCAGATAATGCATGATGAAGGTGAGAGCTTTAATCTGATGCTCAAGAGAAAGTGTGTGTGTGTGTCTGTATGTGTCTGTGTGTGTGTGTGTGTGTGTGTATCTACCTTAGTTTGGGGAGTTGAGGTCTTGCGAAGTTGAGCAACGAGTGGCAGGGCTGCGATAACCGAGGCCGAACAGACGGCACAGCACACTATTTAAGGGGTCCCGAGGGGGGTGGGGTCCAAACCTTACACTGCGTGTGTGTGTGTGTGTGTGTGTGTGTGTGTTTGTTCAGCACTTTTTTCTGCAGTGCATCAGTTTGCTGCTTTCTTCTGACATCTGAGCTTCTCCTCAGTATATTTGCACATTCAGGGCCTTAACTTGTCTCTGTACCAGGATGTTACTGTTAAAACACTGTGTGTGTGTGTGTGTGTGTGTGTGTGTGTGTGTGTGTGTGTGTGTGTGTGTGTGTGTGTGTGTGTCACTCAGGTCCTCATAAGGATAAGGATATAGGAGGTTTCTGTGTTTCCATGTGAAGATTCAGATTCTTTATATTTATATTATTTCTTTCATGCAATTCACGATGAAATCCATTGCAATTGAAAATTTCTTGCCCCCCCCCTTACACATCACACACACACACACACACATGCTTACAGAGGGTGTGCAGGGCATGTGTCTGTGCGTGTGTGTGAGAGAGATTGCATATGGCATATAGCAGTTCATCTCAAATTTCCCTCAGTAAGCTTTTATATTTATATATGTGTGTGTCTGTGTGTGTCTGTGTGTGTCTGTGTGTGTCTCTGTGTGTGTGTGTACATGTGTTCCTTTTCTGGCTGAGCTCCAGCCAATGCCAAATGTATGTGCAGCCTGTTGACTCCGTCTGTCTGTCTGTGGTCCTGTCTGTTAGCGGCTCTGCTCGGCCTGATGATGATGAAGAGCCACACCACCTTCCACTGCCAAAGTCTAGTGGGCGTGGCTCATTCCTCATGGATAAATCGGTCGACTGTAAACAAACTTGGACATGTGACCTCACTGTTGCCACGGCGAGGCTGATGACCTCCACCCTAATGGACCTACCTGGTGGAGGTCTGTCTATGTCTCCTCTTCTCTTCTTCCCTTTGTTCTGCAGTCATCTTCCTCCCTCATCACAGACATGCTGACTCATCACAACACTGGGAGACTTTCATGTTTCAGTGGAGAATCAAAGATCTACGTCTTAAAGCTTCTCCCCCCTCCCTGACTCCCAATACGTTCCAGAGGTCACCCACAGAGGTCACACACAGAGGTCACACACAGAGGTCACACACAGAGGTCACCCACAGAGGTCACACACGCCACTTAGGCCTGGCCCGTGTCATCTTCTGCGTTGATGGGCGTCTTTCCTCAGCTGTATTCTCGGTCATTGAATCCTCATGAAGCCTCATTGGATATTTTGACAGAAAAGGTGAATTCCTTATTCTCCCACACTTTGGAGTCTCTTGCTCCTCTAAAGGTCTCACAAGGACGAATTGACTTCTCTAAAGCAGACCTGCAGACGATCAGAGCGGTCTGACCAAGCCTGCAGACATCACTCACTATGAGGGTTAGGGTTAGAGTCTGTCCTGTACCCTAAACCTCTGCTACCTTAGACCAGACAGTCTGAATAATTACAGATCCATTTCTAATCTTCCTTTCCTCCTGGTCAACCCTGATGAGATGAACCCTGATCAAAGCCTCTCCTCTCTGGTTCTTTGCTCTGGTCCTCTGCAGCCTTGGACACCGTGGACTCCAGGGTTTGACTTGATGGTCGAGAGAACACATTGGCATTCGTGGTCTCAAACTTTCCTGGTTGAAATCTTTAAATAAGTTTTATTTCATGATACCAATTCCCCTCGCTACCCTGTAAAGTTTGGCGTTCCACAGGGTTCTGTATTGGGCCCATTACTCTTGAGTGCGGGGCTCACAGGTCAGCTGTTTTTCAGCTCTGTGGCTCCTGAGCCCAGAGGGACCCGGGGCTCTGTGGATCCCTCTGCCATCTGTGTGTGTGTGTGTGTGTGTGTGTGTGTGTGTGTGTGTGTGTGTGTGTGTGTGTGTGTGTGACATTGGACACTTCACACACAGATCAGATCTTCTGACCTGTTTGACCTGAACGTCATTGTTCATCCTCGCTGTTTGATCGCCCCTTTCTCTCTCTCCTGCAGCTGCTAGTTTTTCTGTATTATTTATTGTTTCTGGAAAATACTGGATTGATTGATTGATTGATTGATTGATTGATTGATTGATTAATTGATTGATTGAAACGCACAGACTTCAGACTTCCTGGTTTCCTCTAGAGAGATGCGTTGATTTCATAGTGCAGTTGTGCAAATTCATTTTAGTGCAGTGTGTTGGACTTTTGGATTTCAGATGTTTCAGGTTGTTCTGGCCTCTGTAGAGATGGAATCCTCTTCATCAGCTGGGACCTCGTGTGTCTGCTCACACAGCCATGTCAGCACTGACTGGGTCAGAAGTTAAACTTAGATTCTCTGCTTTGCACTCGTCACCCCCTCGCTCCCTCGCCCCCTCGCCCCCTCGCCCCCTCGCCCCCTCGCTCCCTCGCTCCCTCGCCCCCTCGCCCCCTGGCTCCCTCACCCCCTGGCTCCAACATGTCACCTGACAGGCTTGTGTATTGTTATTAAGGTGTTTCTTTGTTTCAGTCGGTCAGTCGTTGTTTGCACTGTTGACTCAGAGCAAGAGGGTTGCGGGTTTGAATCCCTGTGCTGACGCTACTTGTTCTGCCTTGGTGGAGGTGTGAGCTCTTTGTTCAGTTTGTCTGCAGACAGGTGGTGGATCTCTTCCAAACACACTGTGCTCAAAGACCAGAGCTCATACCCCCACCTAGGCCCACAAGGCGTACCAATTATCAATGGCAACTCTACAATTGATAAATAAAGGTACAGCTGCAACTTTGAAGCTTCTTCCTTTGACAATGGCGTTGAATCAATCTATGTAGAGGATGTGCTGATTCCTGTTCTGGCTTTAAAGGATCAATGACTCACTTTGTAATCTGTCTGTATCTAAATTTTATCTCTACATCTCTAAAATGCTCCAGATACCAAGATACCAAATGTTGTAGTGTCACAGAGCAGAGAGAACAAAGTGTAAAGATGACGTTATTGCTCAGATTGTGGCTGAATGTTTACATTTACACACAGACGGGTTACAGGTGCAAAAAACTCCGGAGCTACTTTGAGTCTAAAGTTTTATTTTTCTTAAAAATTACTCCAACAGGCTCTGCATACGTGAGAGTGTGTGTGTGTGTGTGTGTGTGTGTGTGTGTGTATGTGTGTGTAATTTCAGACTGGAAGCCCCCTGGCAGGAGCTGTTTCCATCCCTCTTTAGGAATAAGTTTATATTTAGAGTTGTAGATAAAATGTGGAGTGAAGGTTAAGGTTAGTGAGGCTTAAGCTAATACCCAGTCAGTGTGTGTTTATGGCCTGTTTGCATTCCTGCTTGTGTGTACGTGCATGAGTTAGTTTAAGGTCTTATTACACTCGTTATATAAGAGGCCCCCCCCCCCTCATAAAATGGAGTGACATGACCTCTGACCTTTACTCAATCCAGCAAGCACACCGGACAGAGCGGTTCTGTACGGATCAGGTCTGGGCCAAGACATCCCATCAGGATTTTGTAATAAATCCTCAAATTTGTAATCTGTCATTTTTATTCTTCTTAAATATTTTTAATACAATAAAAAACAGTGAAATCATCAGAAGGTGAAATTATCTAAACTCATTGATTACAGAATAAATAAATGATCACAAAAGAACAATATATTACATCAATAAATGTAGGCCCCGCCCCCTCTCTGGCCTCTGGGCAAATCAAAACATCCATCTGATTTCACCAAAAATAAAGATTCATCAATGTAAACAACCACTTCTGTACCAAAACAAACAAACAGAATCAAACCAAGCTTCAGATAGAAAACAAGAAAACTAAAGTATACAGGAAATGCAACTGTACAACTGGAAATTCACAATCATTCTACTTCCTGTTTGTTATCACTGTACATCACTTCCTCCTTTACAAAAAATGGTTCTTGTTAAATCTGATATTTCTGGTGTTTTTCTTCTCTGCATTCGTACCTAAAATAGAGTTTTCATTCATATTTTATTATTTACACACTTCAGTATGTACACTGATTTTTTTTTCATACAGATGGCCCCGCCCACAAGGCGGCCGCCACCCAGGAAGTCCTGAGAGCCAGTTCAGCTATTGATGATGTCATCTTCACAGGGTTCCATACTGAGACTGAGCTGAGACAATAACCTCCACTCTCTCTCAAACTTCCAGGTAAAAATATTCCCTCCATGAGACTTTTCACAAATTCTGATTTTTTTTCCAGAATTTTCCAGTTTTCATATTTTGTTTATTTTTTTAGGTGTCATGATTACTCTTCAATGTCAATTTTAATTTAAGGAGCAGTTTGTAAATTTGAGAAAGTGACAGAGAAGAAAACTGAGGTCATATCAGGACACGTTAGCTCAGCGGACACTGCTAGCCTAGTTTAGCACAAAAGTCTAATAATCCACAGTCCAACACTTGCATCTGAATCACAACGGGTTTGTATTTCACATACTTGGCATGATTTAGGAGAAATTCCGCCCTTGGCATCTGCACTCTGTCTTCATGCAACTTTGTGATTTTTCTGCAGCGCAGCTCGACTTATTATTGTTCTGGAGCGCAAACAGGAGGGCGTCGGCCTCATCCATCTTTTACAAACAGGACATTCTGGTATAGACTGAAGATTTAAATAAACTTTAAATACTGAAAATGCAGAAACCGACCGAGTGACGAAAACCAAAGAGCTTTATTCCCACGTTTCTAATTCCGTGCCATGTTTTCTAATTCTGCCGTGGTTCTGGGGCTTGTGCCTCTGTGCTAGGGTTAGGGTTAGGGTTAGAGTCTAACCCTAACCCTAACCCTGAGTCACCAGCAGGAGTCGCTGCTGTACTCTGTGATGCCTTTCGTCTCCTGACCTGTCGTCTATTCGCACGGAAGGAATCTGGGAATGAAACTCTTCAGCCCGGAGCTGAAAATTCTGTCCGACAGTCTTTGATATTAAAGATGATAAAGTTAAAAGTAGAATCGATTATATTTCTTATAATTTGATCATCTGTACAAACACACGACAACTCCACTGGAAATCAACGATAGAAGGAAAGCCATAGTAAATAAAACATCTGTGTGTGTGTATATTCGTATGCGTATGTGCATGCGTGTGTGTGTGTGTGTGTGTGTGTGTGCGTGTGCATGCATTTCCACCATCTTGTTTGTGGCCCTGAGCAAAAGGCAAAAGTGCTTTGTTGATAGTTTATTTGACCAATCACCATCCAGCCTGCTGCCCTGTTATTGCCTCCTGGTCCAGCAGCAGCGTGGAGGATGTGGGCGGGATCCAGAGCTGTCAATCACCCATTCAACCAATAGCAGGACCATAGGATCAGGCAATCAGGTCATTTATGGGTGTGTATTCACTATGAAATGATTTTCATAATTTTCCTTTTCCTTTAGTCTTTGAAAAAATATTTAAAACGTAAAAAGCTGCAAAGACAACAAAGATCAGGTCTGATTGAATAAATATTTGCAAACCTTGAAACATTTCAAACAAATGGAATGAAAACATCCAATTATTTAAAAATAAGTTTTTCAAATCTTTGTACATTTTACAGGTTTTCTTGGGTTAAAAAAGTTTTTTTTGACTTGGACGTTTTCCAGAAATAAAGAAAAGGTGAAATATTTCTTCCCTCCCAGATCTTATAACTTTAACTGTTGATAATCTTTTGTAGTTTTATTTAGGACCTTTTTAATTCTTTACTAGAACTTGTTTCTGTTGAAAATTAAAGAACAAGTATTTCTAGAATTCTTGTTGTTTTTGTGGCTAAGATAAAGAATTGATAAGAACCGAGCAGCCCCCCCCCCCCCCATCAGAGCCTCTACAATCGTTTGATCTTAAATATCAGAGATTTATTTTCTGCTTGTCTGTTTTGTTTCAGATCTCACATGTATGAGAAATATTTAAAGAATATTTACAGAATATCTCAGTTCTATATTTTGTACTTTGGATTCTTTTATAAAGAATTTGCTAGAAACAAAAATGGACAAAATTGTTTTTGTTTTTTTTACAGTGCAGCTTTTTAGGTTTCAAATAAAAAACTTCAAATGATACAAAGGAAGTTATCAGAGAAGCCAAATGTGTTTTATCCTCTGGATCTTTGTGTTCTGTGCTGATCAGACCGAGTGAAGTTAAGGATCAGACGGTTCAGCTCATCAATCACCTGGGTTCTGATCCACTTACACATTAATTGTTTCAGGACTTAAATAAAGTTTAGGAGGGAAAGTCAGCAGTGACTTGCACCTTTAGTGGTCTAGAGTCTGGTCCTCATGAGGATCCGGTCCCATCAGGAGTCTGTGACAGCAGAATCACACAGAGTTCTAAAGTTCTAGAAGGTTCTGTGTTCTGTAGAAGACCAGCATCTACACACACACACATCAGTGAGGAAAGTCCAACATCCTCATTGTCCTCCAGAAAACATTTCCCGGTACCCTGAACGCACCACGGCTCAGGTCCATCAGTGCAACGTCCAGAATATAGGAGACAGAAAAGAGCCAGGCGGCGCCGTTTCCAACGACCTCTAACGACTTCAACACTAACTTCCTGTTCTTCTTTAGTGTTTGTCCTGCACGTGGTGGCACTGAGGGGGGGGGGGGGGTCCCTCTAACTCCTCCCACTAAACAAAGGGGTCCAGCACATCAACATCAAACCCAGAACAACACAACTCAATGCTAATGCTAAAGCTAAGAGCTAATGTGAACACTCAGCATGAACATGAAAGATCAAAGCCAACATTAAAGCCTAAATGCTCCAAGCAGGCTCAGCCTTTCAAAATAAAGCGCGGCTATAACTTATCTAAGTGGAAGCAGGGATGTTCAGGAGGAGCTTTGACTCTTAAACGTCTCTCTGCGGTTCTGTTCCACCACACAGAACCACGCTGGGTCCAAACACTAAAGAGGCTTTAACGGACCGTGGGAAACAACGCCGCCCAGAGGCCGTTCAAGGAAACGGACATGTGCAGTGAGGTTCCTTTACATTTCCCAAGCGTTGGGAGGGATTTGTTGATTCCTGGTTGTGTGTAACGTAGCAGCACAATCACACAGGTCAAAGGTCAAAGGCCACTCTAACCCTTGACCACTGATGTAAACTATGAACAGATTGATCGGTGCGGTCCTGCGCTCGCGTTCTGTCTATTATTACCCAAGGATGAAAAAATAGATTCAGACTTTAACTTTGAAACACACAGGAAGTCCCTGACCCGAAGGCGTCCACGTGTTTCCTCACATTATGGCTTTGAGGAACAGAATCCTGTTCCAGCGACTTCACTGCTTCCTGTGACGTCTCAGCAGGTCAGACTCTGATTGGTCCGATGACTGAACTGGCAAGTGAACGCATCGTCCCGGTCTGGAGGTCGCTCTTTAAAATGGTGAAATTGTGTAAAATCGGCATAGTAAAGTTGAAAACCGTCATTTGCGATCCGAACCTATAAAGCTGTGATGTGTTTGTGTGTTTGTGTGTCTGTGTGCGTCAGGGCGGTGCCTCCTTCCTGGCTGATGAGGAAGAGGCGGCTCCACGTTGCAGCGTCTTTTTCCTGAAGGAGTCCATGAAGTCACACAGGTGAGCGTCCAGGTGGCTCAGACACGATCACTGAAGAGACGCTCAGCTTTAGACACCGTTCAACATCGTCGGCCATTTTCTGAAGGTTAACTGAAGGTGGCTGACGTGTCGGAATGTGGATCGCCTGGTTGAAGAGGAAGGTGAATCCAAGAAGGGAATGTCGGTGATCGCAGAAATTTTGAGGTTTGTTAAATGTCTCAGACTCCGCCCAGCTGACTGGCTCCGCCCACCTGTCTGTTTACTCCTTCAGGAGCTCTGAGGTTTGCTGGCAGTGTTTGATGGAGGGATGAAGGTTTGAGGAAGAGTGAGAAGACCACAGAGAGAGAGAATGATGCCCAGAACGAGGGAGGAAGGAGGAGGAGGAGGAGGTCAGTCTCTAGCACCCCTTTGCTGACCTTTCCCCTCTTTTTAAAACAGTTGCTCAAAGTTTCTCTTCACCGATCTGTTCCCCCCTGTTCTTCTCTCTCTTCTCCCTCTCCTCCCTCCCTCCCTCCCTCCCTCCCCCTCTCCTCCCCCCCCTCCCTCCCCCTCTCCTCCCCCCCCCCCCCCTCCCTCCCCCTCTCCTCCCTCTCTACGTGTCTTTGGGCTCCAGTTTGCAGGACATCTCAAACAGGAGGTTCTGGTTGTCGATGACCTGCAGCTGGCGGACGTAGGCCTTCGTCTGCAGGTGGGAGGGGGACGTCTCTGTATCCATGGCTACAACATGGAAGGGGCGGGACAGAAAGAAGTAACAGGATGACATCATCTCTGAGGTTTCACCTCATCACCACCAGAGGGAGTGTGTGTGTGTGTGTGTGTTACCTAGCTGTGTGTGTGTGTGTGTGTGTGTTACCTAGCTGTGTGTGTGTGTGTGTGAGTGTGTGTGTGTGTGTGTGTGTGTGTGTGTTACCTAGCTGTGTTTGTGTGTGTGTGTGTGTGTGTGTGTGTGTGTGTGTGTGTGTGTGTGTGTGTGTGTGTGTGTGTGTGTTACCTAGCTGTGTGTGTGTGTGTGTGTGTGTGTGTGTTACCTAGCTGTGTGCTCCTGTATCTTCTGATGATTCTCACCATCTCAGCCACTTTGTGCTGCAGAGAAGGAGAGGAGACGTCATTATGAGATGAAAACATGTTGCATTGTGGGGGTTCTGCTTTTTGTCACTCACCATCTTCTCAAAGTTCACAAGCTCGCCGTGAAACGTCTTACAGCTCTCATGGAGGAAGGTGAGATCTGAGAGGAAGACAGGAAGTCACCATGTGAGTGTGTATGTATCTGTGTGTGTGTGTGTGTGTTCGTGCATGTGTGTGTGTGTGTGTGTGTGAGTACCTTTGAGCAGCAGTGGTGTGAAGGGGATCAGTGGGGGTCTCAGGGTGGTGATCAGGTCTCTGTATGACTTATGGTTCCTGGAGGGATCCTGGATCACACACACACACACACACACACACACACACACAGCTGCCTCACCTGATCTGCTTTAGTTTCACCAACAAGTGTGTGTGTGTGTGTGTGTGTGTGTGTGTGGTTGTGTGTGTGTGTGTGTGTGTGTGTGTGCTCACTGCGATGCTCTCAAACAGCTGAAACTGCTTCCTGAACTTCCCTGGCAAGCCCTGAAGAGGAAACAGAGAGGAGCGTTCATTTACCACAAACACTGTGTGTGCGTATGTGTGTGTTTGTGCGTGTGTATGCGTGATTGTGCGTGCGTGTTTGTTTGGTGTGTATTTGTGCGTGTGTGTGATGGTGCGTGTGTGCGTGTGTGTGTCTGTGCGTGCGTGCGTGCCTGTGTGTGCGTGTGTGTGTGTGTGTGTGTTGTACCTCCCAGGTGAGTCTGAGTCGACTAACAGCAGGGTTGTCCAAACCCAGAACCACAGCGAGGAAGGAGAGGAGATCCTGCTGCTGCTTACAGCTGAAATACACGCACACACACACACACACACACACAGTGCTGCTTGGGTCTGGTTCTCTCTCTCTCTCTCTTTGTAATAACTCTCTCTGCTCTCCTGGTTGATCTTCTGTGGACTCACAGTGCAGCGATCTTGATGAACTTCCTCAGCAGCTGGATCCTCTTGGGCAGCGATTGACACTGCAGGATCTCCGTGGCGACCCAGTGCTGCACCTCGCTGCAGCGCTGCAGTACCAGCTCCAGGTTGAGGGGGCGCCAGCGGGACTGCTCACCGTGAAACACATAACACACAAACTCCACCTGCAGGAGACCAGAACATGTATGCAGACCCCCTGTTGAAGACCTCCGTGATATAACATCATCCTCATCATCCTCATCCTCATCCATCCTGCTTCCAGCTGAGACCTCTCATGTCCAGCTCACATACATCCTGCTGCCTGTCCATAGCTCGGGCTCACTACTTATCAATCATGAAGCTGTATAAGTAAATGACTCACAGATTGGCTTGATTGATAAGTTGTGACTACTTGTGTTTGGTTTTGTCCTGAGACAGCCTCTGACCTCGTGCACACAGCTGAAGAGTTCCCAGTCGAACGCCACCAGCTGATTGGCCACTTCCTCCGCCGACATGTCGTGTAGTTTGCTGTCGCCCGGCGTCCAGTGGATCTCCTCAGGAAGAGGAAGCTGCAGGTTCCACACATGACATCGATACGTTAACACATCAGCAATATCATCTTCAGTCAACCACAGGCATGTTTGAGATGATGTTACCATGGTGACGGAGGAATTATAAACCATAGAATCAGAATGAGAAGGACTGAATGATCTCCTGAGCTTCAGGTCCTTTGACCTGCTGAGTGATTGATTGATGATCATCCAATCAACGACTCACCAGAGACTCCAGCTCCGAGGGTTCACAGGCGAACAGGTGAGTGTTGACGCCCAGCGTGGTGAAGACGGCCTCATCGCTGGGACGGAACACGGCCTTCTCTGAACACACACACACACACACACTTACAGCACTGTGAAGTGTGTGTGTGTGTGTGTATACTGTAGCAATGTGTGTGAGCGTGTGTGAGACCTCCGGCTGACGTCACGGCGACCAGGATGAGCGTCCCTGGCAGCACCGGCTGCTCCTCGCTGTACTGAAGCTTCTCTCTCACCAGAGCCACGATCTCTCCCACACGACACGACAGGCGGGAGCGGATCGTCACGTACGAGTGATCTGGAGTGTACACCCTGCAGAAGACTGAGACGCACACACGCACGCACGCACACACACACACGCACACACA
>NW_027467047.1:52500-75000 GCF_046128005.1 Genypterus blacodes | reverse complement strand
GAAACACCTGGAGGAGGCAGATCCTCCGGGCCGAACGCCGGGCGGAGAGGAAGAGGGAGAAGACAGAAACAACACAGACACACCTGAACACACCCGCCTGCCTCAACACGCCTGTGTGTGTGTGTGTGTGTGTGTGTATGCAGCTGCCTCCAAGGTGAAAAACATGCGATAACTTTACTGACTGTCTGATGAAAGGGGAACAAGCCAGAGCTCCTTACATAACACACACACACACACACTCTCTCTTACACGCTCACACACACACACACACACACTCTCCTACACACTCACATACACACACTCTCTCTTACACGCTCACACACACACACACACACACTCTCCTACACACTCACATACACACACTCTCTTACACACTCACACACACCCACACACACACACACTCTCTAACACACACAGACACCGACACAGACACACACACACACACACACACACACACACACTCACACACACTCACACTCTCACACACACACACACACACACACACAGACACACACACCGTGTTCTGACAAACCTGAAGACTACAAACTGGATCTCATCCCAAACATTCCATCTGGAGTTAAACGTTCAATCACCTAAAGCTGAACTCTCAACAACCAATCAGGACGCACAAATGTCTCTGTGTCGTTCATCACTGAAGCTCCAGCAGAGCCTTTTGGTTTGGCTCAATTAAGTTTGAATGAGTTTAAAATATAAAACAGACGATTCATGGGATTTCCAGGTTCACTGAAATAAAGACTGAGCTGAAGGAAGGGGGGGTAGTTACTGTCCTGCACCAGAGATAGAGCTCCACAGAGAGGCAGAGCAGCAACCGGAGCTGCAGCTCTGCTCTCCTCTGGACCAGGCTGATAGAAACCAGCAGAACCTCCCTGCTAAAGGTCAAAGGTCACATGGACACAAACACTTAACACATAAAGGAAACTTCCTGTCAGCACATCTGAGCTGAAGTTAGACTCTGATACATGTTTGGAGAAATCAAGACGGACTGAACCATCTGACTGAGGCACTGAACCATCTGACTGAGGGACTGAACCATCTGACTGAGGCACTGAACCATCTGACTGAGGCACTGAACCATCTGACTGAGGCACTGAACCATCTGACTGAGGGACTGAACCATCTTACTGAGGGACTGAACCATCTGACTGAGGGACTGAACCATCTTACTGAGGGACTGAACCATCTGACTGAGGGACTGAACCATCTGAGGGACTGAACCATCTGACTGAGGGACTGAACCATCTGACTGAGGGACTGAACCATCTGAGGGACTGAACCATCTGACTGAGGGACTGAACCATCTGACTGAGGGACTGAACCATCTGACTGAGGGACTGAACCATCTTACTGAGGGACTGAACCATCTGACTGAGGGACTGAACCATCTGACTGAGGGACTGAACCATCTGAGGGACTGAACCATCTGACTGAGGGACTGAACCATCTGACTGAGGGACTGAACCATCTGAGGGACTGAACCATCTGAGGGACTGAACCATCTGACTGAGGGACTGAACCATCTGACTGAGGGACTGAACCATCTGACTGAGGGACTGAACCATCTGACTGAGGGACTGAACCATCTGACTGAGAATGTTCCACATTTACACAACAGGTTGTTTCTGGCATCCAAAGACTGCAGCACAAAGAAGGTGTGTATGGGAGTGTGTGTGTGACGAGCAGGTCAGACCAGACAGATGACAATCCAACGTCTGATGGATGACCGAAACACAACAACACCCAACGGCACACACACACACACACACACACACACACACACACACACACGAAAAAAGGAAGAAACAGGAAGAAAAAAATAAAATAAAATAAACAGAAAAGGATATCAGAATCTAAATGTTTTCTGTTTGTTTGTTTCCATTGTTTTACTGTTAACATATTAACATTTTTGGATATTTAGACTTTTTTTTTGTTTAATTCTTTAAAGGAAATAAGTGAGATGATGTAAGATTAAGAGATGTAACAAATTCATTCTGTGAGTTGGTTGTTGAAGAAACCTGAAAAGGCCTCAGACGCTCCTCATCTCAGGAGGGAACATCAGAGGGAAAACCAAAGGGAACCACTGAGGGAACCACTGAGGGAACACTTAAGGGAAATCCAAAATGTTTCTCCTTTTATTTCTTTCAGTCTCTGCCTGCATTTTCTTCTTCAGCTTTATTGCTGCTGATCAATAAAGAAACTGATCAATCTAAAAAAAAACCAACAATAATTTGTTATTGTTATTTTTCCCTTTTGATATTTTCTGAAAAACAAACATTCAAAGGCAAAAACACGGAAACAAAACCAGAAACAGGCACGCGCACACACACACACACACACACTTCAGCAGTAATAAGCACCCTGGCTTCTGAAAGAGGACGGCAGCTATTATGTAACCGCTGAATCAAGGACACACACACACACACACACACACACAAAAAGGCGGCAGTGATTCTGTTTCTTTACAAAGTGACGTTTTAATCTAATTCTAATTTGGGCTCGTTAGCTTGCGGACGTTACGCCTGCACACTGAGTGACGTCACAGTGTGCGACTCTTACGTGGCAAAGTGCTGCAAAATGACGCAATCACAACTGATTAATGTGACAATAGGCACAAAATGAAAAGGGACAAAATAGTGCAGACAGAGGGAGACGGACACCAGCACTGACGTCTGTCCCTTAGCTATCGCTAATGCGCCACAATGAAAGACGTCCAGCATAGAGGACAAATCTGTCTCTGATCAGTCTGATTGATCATTAGTCATATTTACACTTGTACTATTGTTATTATTGCTGTGCTTCTCTGTCTCTCTCTGTCTGTCTCTCTCTCTGTCTCTCTCTCTCTCCTAGAGGTGTCTTCCTTTTTAAGGGGAGTTCTGCTGTTGGGTTTCTCTAAATCAGTCCAGTCCTACCTGGGCCACTGCTGGATCAGGGCCCTGGTAGTACTGTAGTGGAGACCCCTGCTTCAAATGTTCTAACTATCACTAACTGCAGGTAAACCCTTTTAATTAGCACGTTAGCAAACATAAATAGCATCTTTGCTAACCCACTGTGTTACTGAGCAGTTTGTCTCCGTCTCTTTTCAATCACAAGTCTGAAGTTGGGCTACAAATCCTGGTTTGTCCTCCATGACGGAGACACAAGTGGTTTGTGTTGGGTTCTGACCTGTACAGTGTCCGTAGCGTTTCCCGCCCACGCTGTCCAGCAGGGTGAGCGTCAGGTTGTCTGGCGTGTCAGGGTTCAGAGGCGACCCCCCTCCGCCCCCCCCTCCCTCCGTGATCAGGCTGGCCTCGGAGCTCTGCTCGTCGCTGGACAAGGACGGACTGCGGACGTCTCCTCCTCCACAGCCGGGGCCGCTGGTCGCACTGGAGGCGGGGCTTAGGCCCGTCCCTGCACCCGGGGGCCACGGAGGGGGGTCTTCGCTGTCGGGGCTGAGTGGGGTCAAAGGTCAAACAAAGCACAGTTCAGAGACGGACACCGACCGACCTGCCAGTCAGAGCTGAGCTCACAGCACAGCGCCACCACCTGGCAGAGAAACACACCTGACAGCTGACAGATAAACAAACAGGTCTGTAGTTCATCCTGCTCAGGAAGGTTCAGAGTCTAACAGGTCCAAATCTTCAGGGACCAAATTACACAAGATATCAACGACATAAACACATTTCAAGGTTTCCCACATGGAATCCTAGGTCCCAGAGTTCAGAGCAGGATGGACTACAGGCCGAGGTGCTCTGGGTCACCTGAACACCTCCCGGGCCTGGCCGCCCTCTGGTGACGTCTCCCTGAAGAACGGGACGACCCGGGACAGGCTGGCCCTCCGGCGGGACGCGCCCGTCCCCCCGCCTCCGCCGCCAGCTTTGTCCGCCGGCCCGCCGAAGCCCCCGGCCCGCGTCAGCGCGGTGGTCTGCTTCTTGAGGAACTTCTCCAGAGGTTTAATCCCCGCCGGCATGATGGGGCGGTGGGGGGGTCGATCAGGTGGAGCGGGCGGAGGGAGGTGCAGGTGGGTGAGTGGGCGGGTCGGCTGTGGTGCGCTTGGTTACTACATCATCCGGACCTTGCAGGCCGGGCGGGTTTAACCCATCTGCTGCGGCGCTCCGGCTGCAGCTCAGCGGCTCCTCCCTCTCCTCCTCCCGCGGATTCAGCGCGTCCTCCTCGGCGGCTGATCGAGCAAACACCGCCGGCAGCTCCGCTCCCGAATGCAAGGGCGAACAGAACCGAGTCGAGTCCGGCCGCGTGTTCGGCTGTGCGCACTCACCGACAGACGGATGAATGAAGCTGCGTCCGCGTTTCCTCCTCTTCCTCCTCTTCCTCACCTGGATCGCACGGAAAAGAAACACGGTGGTGCGTTCATGTGCTGTAGGTTTTCTACAAATCACGATCAGTAAGCAGCGTTTTTCTGTCCGATGCAGAGCCGAGCGACACAAAGCTAAGGTCTCTCTCTCTCTCTCCCTCTCACTCACACTCTTCCTCCTTCCCTCTCTCACATCGCCTCTCTCTCTCTCTCTCTCTCTCTCTCTCTCTCTCTCTCTCTCACTCACTCTACCTTCTTCCCTCCCTCTCTCTCTCTCCCTCTCTCTTTTTCTTCAGTCAAATTAGTGGAATGAGAAGTGACATTCACACACGCTCGTCTCCTCCCCTCTCTCTCTCTCTCTCTCTCTCTCTCTTTCTCTCTCTCTGATCTGCTGCAGTTGCGCGCCACCGGGCGGCCAGCGCGCGTTCACGTGTTCTCACGTTGCTGTAAAATTCATGGTAATAAAGAAATCTTGTACTGCGCTACTTCTTCACAGTAGTGTAGCTCACTTCTTCACAGTAGTGTAGCTCACTTCTTCACAGTAGCTTGGCTACAGATCCTGACCTGAAGTCATGAGTAGCGAGTAGCTTGAAGAGTAGCTTCCCTAACTGACCACGCTACGTTGCGCTACAACACGTTAGCTTGGTGGCTAATGTCAGTCAGAGCATCACCCAGCCGTGGTTACCATGGTGACCAGCTGGACTTGTTTTAGACCAATGAGAGAAAAATAACAACTCGAAGTGCTGATGACATCACAGCTGTGTGTGTGTGTGTGTGTGTGTCCAACATGTAAGCAGCTGCTGCCTATTGACTCCCTGCTGCTACACACGATCATCACACCTGAGTGTGTGTGTGTGTGTGTGTGTGTGTGTGTGTTGTAACCTTATCCTGTCCCGTCACAGTTTCATAACCACAATTATCGACCAGGCGTCAAAGTGAAATTCAATACACACACACACGGTAACCATAGCAATCAGTTGCAATGGATGGATCTGGTTGCAGACTCACCGACTTTGCTCATCTCTCTCTCTCTCGCTCTCCCACTCTCTCCTCTGATCTTCATTGCCCTCCATTCCTTCCCTTGCCTCCTTACCTCCTCTCATCTCATTCAATTTCTCATCATCCTCTTCTCTTCTTCTTCCTCACATTGCCGAAGTGCAGTTTGCTGCCTGTCTCCGAAATCAGAGAGGAGAGGAAACAAGGAGAGGAAACAAGGGTTCACTCAGTGACACTTTCTACTTACTGATGTGTTTGTTTCTACTGTGTGTGTGTGTGTGTCCCTTTGTCACAGACTCAGTCAGATGACATCATCACAGTGGACACCCCCACCCTGTGTGTGTGTGTGACTCATTATGCAGATGAGCTGATGACACAAAGCAGTATGCAAATGACTGGTGTGTGTGTGTGTGTGCTGAGGGGGGGGTCCTTCAAGTGAATACTGGAGATAAAACCGATCACTTCCTATTGCTCCTTCACAATAAAAGTCTTCACAGGAAGTCTCTGCACTGTGACACCAGGCAAACTAGACGAGTTTAAACGGATCGACATCAGAGCTTTGACCAATCGTTTGTTTCATTAAATCATCAGAAGAAGAAGAACTAAACAATATTCCAGGACACCCAAGCTGCTCAGAACTACCAGGTTTTTTTTATGAGCAAGTAAATAAGTCTGAACCGTGGCGCTGAATCTCTTTTGTCCCCTGTGTGTGTGTGTGTGTGTGTGTGTGTGTTTGTGTGTGTCAATCAAACCACCAAAGCAGCTGCAGCGATGGAGAAAATCCAGTGATGGATTGATATTTTCTCTTTATTGATCCTTCATCTGGACAAAAACAAATGAAAACAATACCAGTGACATCATCATCATCATCATCATCACACAGAGCCGAGTGCTGCCATCACAGTGAGAACAGTCTGAGCTCAGGGGTCACAGGGGTCAAAGCGTCTCGTCAGATTTCTATTTTAAAAAACTCAGATAAACGAAAGATGAAAAAACGGTCATACACAAATAAAAACAAAACCATTCATGATTGATTGATTGATAGATTAACCCTCTGCAGTCTCAACACCTGAGGCCTCGCTTGTCTGGGTTGGTTTTCTAGATTTATCTTTAAGTCTAGAATATTTAAAACACCAGCATTTGTCAAAATCATGTAGATTTGTAAGCATTAGCAAACATGTTTGTTGCCATAGAGATAGGGTGAATGGAGCGATCAGAATCTCTGCAGCTCATTTTGAATCCAAACATTTCCTCTTTTCTGCCTCATTAAAATGGAACTTTGCTTCATTTGAGACGTGGATCCACTTCAAGGCTCAACATGTGTGGGAAAGGAAGAAGCATTTGGACATTTTTCCAATTTTTCTCTTGTGAAGTGGTTAAGAAATGCTTAAGAAAAGAAAATCCATAAAAACATGAGGGAAGATATTTGAACCTACATTTGATAGTCAGATTCTCAAATCAGGGGAAAGATTCCACTCCAGAGTTCCAGGAGGAGAGATTGTTGAGGAGCTGCTCCTGTTTCGCTTCTGTTAGAAAACTCATTTTCTACTTCCATCTAGAGTTCCTCCTGTAGACTCAGCTGAGCTTTGAACCATCAGACGCCTCAGAAAACACATTCAAGCAAATCTGTCAACAAAGTTTAGAACTTTATTTTTTGCAAAGAGATACTTTGCTGGTGTCCAGTCTCAATTCTATAGAAAGAAAGAAAACCTAAACTAAAGATTTCAGTTTTACCTTCAGAAAGGAAACTAAAGGGGCTCAGTTCTGCTGTGTGAGGGCTGAGCCTGAGTGAGGCTGAGCCTGCAGAGGGATAATGATCATCTGGTGTACAGGTGTTAAGGTGTAACAGTGAGTTTTTAGGAAGCACCGTCAAAACTACTCAGAACATTTTGTGAAACATAAATACAAACACAACATAAAATCATATATACAAACTCTCTGAACGACTCCAGCTGCTCTCATTAAACTCCTGTTACGTTCATTTTTCCTTTTATACTCTACATTCTCTCGTATTAACAGTAGATCTACCCTGGAAAATGAAACATAAGGCTTTACAGAATCCTGTTCTCCTGTTTGCTGTTAAACCAAACTAATGAGCCCGGATGAAACACGTCTGACCTGAAACACGTCTGACCTGAAACACGTCTGATATGAGTGTGTGAGTGCGTCCTCTCCATCGTGGGCGTGAACCGTAAAGGAGACTGGAGCGTAACACTCCAGCCTGCAGTGACGAAGCTCAGCGTGCCTGCAGAGTTCTAAAGGCTTTGGACCGGCCGCCCCCCGTGGACCGACCACGTGGTGACGGGACGCCGTCGCTCGGCCGCTGACACATTGATTTGTTTTCTACAAAGGAAAGAAAAGAATAATCCAGCTGTGTTAGTGTGGGTCCCCTGCAGGCTCCGCCCCTTCCTCCATGTGAACGTTGGTGGCTTGTGTTTGGGACTGAAACTCCTCGCCGACCCTCCCACCTCGCTCCTACAGACACACACACACACCACTTTGATTGACACAAGTCTGAGCTTAAGGAGGCACAAACATGGACGCCAGTCTGGTAAATGCATTTGGCGTTCTTAAGAGGAGGAGCTTGGTTGCAGTGACCTCACCTGTAGTTGGCGTTTCAGACAGTGGCTGAGACCAGGTGGCGGGAAGGGGCGAGGGGCGGGGTCACTCTGAGGCGAAAGGCACCTCTGGAGGGGGGGGCTTGACGGTGACGGGCTGTGAGGTTCGCCGGGGGGGGGAAGGTTTGGGCTGAGCCTGCTGCTGCATGGTGTCGTAATAGGTCACGCCTCCGTACGTCACCTGGGCCTGACCCTGAGGACACGAGGACAGGTTCACTGACTTCATCTCGCTCAGGTGAGTTCTCTCATGAACAAAGTTAACGCCACTCTGAAAACAATCACATGATCCAATATGAAGCCTGTCAATCAAGGTCAAACAATTGATCTGTGTGTGTCTCCATGTGTTTATGTCTGACAGACCTCATCTGAACAGGAACACATCACACACACAACACAAACCAGACAGACCGGCGTGTTCCGGTACAGCTGGAGGATGAGGAGGGTGAGGAAGATGTGCTCACCTGTGGGCTGGGGTACATAGCTGCATAGGGAAAGGTCATGACCCCAGGTGGGGGGTAGAATGGTGCTGCTGGGAGCAGCTGTGGTTGTCCTGGTGACAGAGAGACTGGCGGGCCTCCATAGAGGGCGGGGTTAGGCATCTGACCTCCTGATTGGTGGGGATGGAGACCTGATGAGCATTTGAAGTGTTCAAACTCAACTCAAAACAAATAAACCATCCTTTCAAAATAAAGTGCGAGTCTGCTGGCGGACACTCGGGACACTGACCGGGGTGGGGGAGGTGCATCTCAGGCTGGACCAGCATGCTCTGTGGAGGGATGGGGGCGGAGCCTTCCCCATGAGTATAAATTGGTCCTTGGTACGACACTGTGTGTGAGAGAGACAGAGGGAGGGAGGGGGAGAGAGAGAGAAGGAGGGAGGGAGAAAGGCTTGAATGATAACTTTGAACATGAAGCATCTGCTGACATCTGCTGGTGATCAGTGAGACTGCAGCTACACATATCACACATTCTGGTGTGTTTGACCCTGATTCAGGTCTTACTTGGGTCGTAGTAATGTCCCTCCATCACTCCCAGGTGCATGGGCGGGGCCGGCTCAGGCACCGCCCTCTGGCGCTGCGAGGAGTAGCGCTTAGCTCGGTTGGAGCCGACGCCCATCTCCTCAATGTTGGAAAACTGTGGGGGGGCGCCGGTCATGTGCATGGTGTTAGGGAGGCCTGAGGGTCACAGGGCATATATAAATCACACTTTGACCTTTGGCCCAGTCCCTGCACATCATGTTAAAGAAACACTGATCTCTATGTAACACAGGAAGTAACAGAAGCCGTCTGCGTTCACACTTTAGGGTCTGGACATCAGGCAGTGAACTCTGAACCACACAACATGAGAACATGAAGGTTTGTCACATTCAAACGTGATGGAGCTCAGGTTCACTGCCTGATTGATCTTTAGGTCAAACGCTGCTTCCTCTCACAGGACAGCTCCGACCTTAACAACGTCTCACCTCTCATCTCTGAGCGGATGTAGGAGCTCGGGCTCTGGCTCCAGTTCTGTCCAGCCAGACTGAGTCGACTCATATCCTGGTCCAACCCCGTGGGCCCTCCTCCTCCTCCTCCTCCTCCTCCTCCTGTGCTCTGGCCCGGCCCCTCACTCCCTCCTGACCAGCCCTTCCCTCCCACATTGCTGGGGGAAGGAGCGTTACCCACGACTGCCGACTCCTCCACAGAGGGCTGCTTGCTGCCCAGGTCGGCGGGTCGGGAGCGAGTCCTGCGTGCCAGAGAGTACGACTTTCTCTCTACTGGCCGCTCGGCGGGCGGAGAGGATTCCCGATTGTTTGCCACCGGCGCCGACGGGAGGGAGGGGTCAGCGGTGCTGACCGACACAGGTGCAGATCGGTCGGCACTTTCTCTCCGTTCTTGCTGCTGCTGTCGCCTCGGAGACGCCGACTGATAAAAGACGCCCTGTGACGACGCGGCAGTCGCTATGGTAGCTAAGCTGAGCTCCTCCGCCTCCCTGCCACCCTGGCCAATGATTTCCTCCACGACCACAGAGGAACAGCCTCTTCCTCCGCCACGCCCCTCTCTCCTGACCACGCCCCTCTCTCCTGCAGGTTCAGACTGCACCTTTGGGCCCTGGCGCTCTCTGGGGTGATGGGGTGCGTTGGATTCGGTGATCCTGTACTGGGACTGTGGGGGGAGGTGTATGTGGTTCTGGTGGTTTGGTCTGCTGCGGGGGGGAGGGGCTCTGCTGGGAGGGTTGGCGTTACGTTGCGCAGAGGTGGGGAGGAGCGAGGATGGGGCCGGAGATGAATGGTGACTGTTGGGGGGAGGAGCTCCGCCGCGATTAGGACCTCCCGCCCCGCCCTGCCAGGGGCGCATGGGTCGCTCGCCTCCTCCCTCCCGCCAGCGTTTGTCCCTGCTGGGAGACGTGCCGTGTCTGCGGAGACAAACACACTCAGGTCACTCTGGATCCATGTAATGGACTGAAGCTTCTACACTTTAAAGTGGATCCTGAACTCAAACTGTCCTGTGGATAAGAAGGGAAGCTGGACTTCACTAAACTGACCCTGATGGATCCATGCTGTTGTTTCTTCTACAGCACAAAGATACAAGATCTGCCCTCCACAATAAAAGCTCGGGGCATCTCCTGGATTCACTGAGTGAACTGTGACTCTTCATCTTTTCCTATTCTTCCTTGTGTAATGTTTAATCCAGTGTATTCATCACATGAAGCTGCGGAGAAGCTGCAGGTAGAGCCGCCGCCCCCTGGCTCGGTTCTTACCTGGGCCGTCTCTGTCTGTACGATCTGTCTCCCGGTCCGCCCCCGTTTCGGATGTCGTAACCATATATGGCGATGAGCTCCTCCCGGCTCTTGGGCGCTTGTTCCTCCTCCCTGAACCTGTCGTGCTCCCAGCGACCCTCGTCCTTCCACAGCTTCCTGTTTCGGCCCTTAGGTCTAAGACATGCAGAGGAGGGGATTTAGTTTTCCCGCTTTGAGCTCAAACGGAGCAGCCTCCAGGGTAAAGATGATGATGACACAACTCACACTGAGCGCTCTATAAAGCTTTCAGTCTGAGGGAAATGTTAGCTTTTTTCAAATCAATAACAATTAGAAACAGCGTCTGATTGATTATATAGGCAGAGAACATGTGTGCGTACCGCTCCTCTTCCTGGGCGTGGCCTCTGACGTCGTGCTCAAAGAACAAGCCCTTCCTGGGGATGTAGGCGGGGTTCTTCCTGTCCTCGTCATCGTCTAGCTGCTGCCCGGGTTTTTCTCCCGTCTTGGTCTCGGGGTCGTCCGTGGATTCCTGCAGAGGACTGAAGGTTAGCGTGGGCCCGCCCACCTTCGCACAAACAAACTCCTCCCAGCGATGCTGCTTCTGATCCCAACCCCAGTAAGGTTATAGAGTGTGACCTTACATACACACCTGTTAAAGCTGCAGCATACACTCACTAAATGCTCACTGGATGCACTTTTTGTCCATTCTTCCATTTTTTAAATTTCATTTCTATATTGCCAACATGCAAACGTGTTCATCTTAGAGAAGAATACAAGTTTATTCCCTGTTTCTACACCTGAGCCCCCTTTTCTTATTCCTGCTGACATTTGGACAGAGGAACGACATCACACACCAAACAATGATCACCTTCTTTAAGTTGGACTTCTTATAGGTTTCATATCATTTCTGTGAACTTTCCCCTCACAGTGATCATCACGCTCCCCATCATTCATTACTATGCAGTTCTGACTTTAAATCAGAAACACATTGAATAATCATTTATTAAAAGAACAAACAGCCTCGTGTGTGTGCAGCTCAGTGTGAGCGGCGGTGTGTCTCACCTGTCCGTCTCCACTCTGTCTCTCTCCAGCCAGGTTTCCTTGCTCCTCAGCTTTGACTTCCTCTTTATTGCTTCCTCCTCCCTCTGCCTCTGCCTCCTCCTCCTCCTCTTCGCCCTCCTCCACCACTTCGCCCTCCTCCACCACCACGTCTTCCTCCTTCTCCTGCGTCGGTTTGTCAGCTACAGAGGGTTTGGGCTCTCTGGCTGCTGTTGGAGCCTCTTCGTCGCTGTACTGCTCTGCCTCCTCCTCCTCCTCTCCTCCCTGCAGATGTTGGAGTGTGTTCAGCTTCTTCATCATAACAGCAGCTGAGCTCACTCTTTTGCCACGGTAACCGATGCTTCACAGCTAGCCTGGTTAATATTAAGCCCCGCCTCTTGACCAATCACCTGCTTTGTAAAACAGCATCACCACACCTGCAGGATGCCCTGGATGAATCTTTAGGGGTCTCCCTGTTACTTCTTTATAATGTTAAGTATAGTGCTTAGTCTGGTGCAGGTGTGGCGTTGACTGATCTATCTTACCTCTGAATGGGATCCATTCTCCTCAGGGTCTGCACTGTCGTAGTCAGAGAGGACAGCTGGACAGAGAGAAGATCAACAGCGTTATCTCAACATGTAACACAGCAGCAGCAGCAGTGACGTTCTACAGGCATCAGCTGACTGAGTCTTACCTTCTCCTACGCCGTCTTCACTCTCCTGCACAGACAAACAGGAAACAGCAGCGTTACTGAGTCATTCCTCACAGGAGTTGCACATTTATTACATTTGAATCTGTCTGATGTGGATCAGGGCCTCTCACCATCAATGCATTATAAATCAACTAGGATCAAGTATTCTGCAGCATGAGGCTCGGGAACCTTCAGTCTTTGTGAACGTGTCAGGTAAAGACCTAAAGATACGCCTGCTAAATCTCCTAACAGAAGGAACTGGACGCAGGAGGGTTGAAGATGCCACAGGTTTGTCGAGAGCATCGGCTAAGATACAAGATGCCTTCATTACAGATTTGGAGCCGTTTAACTTTACAGAACAAACAGAAACGAGTCCAAGTACAGGCGTAAGTCCAAGTAAGTGGACAGGTAGCTGGTGAGTTGCCAGTTGCCGGGGTGCCCCTGAGCAAGGCACTGAACCCCCAACTGCTGCACGGGCGCCGTAGATCTGCCCTGCCCCCACTCTGCAGTGCATGTGTTTGTGTGTGTGTGTGATATGTAGGGGGTGCAAGACAAATATCAATTGCGTGTGATTGCGTGCAACATGACAAGAATAAAGTACCTTAATCTTATCTTATCTACTGTACCAGAGGGTTCAAGAGGCACCTGTCCAGAAGGTTCTGTGTGCTTTATATCTACATACAATATGACTTCACTTCAGGAAAACAGAGCTTGACAGAGAAACGCGGGCCTGAACTCACACCTGAGCACATGAATGAAGTATCGGTCCGTCTGTCTCACAGCCACATCCTGTGTAAAGAGGCTTTAGGGTCAAGGGTCAGACTTCACACCACCTTCGCTACAGTACACAGGGGTGAATAAATAGCTGTGTACTTCTACTACTACTTCCATGAAACTACACACATGTGGGTTTGATGGGTTCATCAGAGCAGAGAGTCTGAGTCTGTCTGCCCTGAAACACTCACACCCACCAACAAGCTCCCAGGAGGCAGCCACAACCAGACCAGACCAGAATCAGCAGCTACCAGACCAGCACCGAACCGGCACGTTATCTGTTGAAGGTTCTAGCAGGCGGAGCCGACGCGTGACATGTTTGTTTCCATGGCGCCCTTCGCTCCGCTCCACAACAGGGAGACCCGCGAAATATGGAGCTTCTTCCTGTCACACGAACCAAACAGTTCTCAGCTACCGGGCCGGACCGAGAGCCGGGCCGCAGGCTGCTCACTCGTCCTCCGCAAACACGCCGGTTTAGACGGCAACGTTGTGCTGGGACGTTGCGAACTAAATTGTTCAACCGGGGTTTATTTGATCAGACACCTTGTTCGTCACAACTCCTGACCGGTGTTCATGATGACGAGTGGCCGCGTTTTCTGGTGACCACATCCTGCCGAGTGTTGAGATGAACCGCGTTAAACAGTGAGTTCTCCTCCAGTAAACGCCTCGTCATTCTCATTGGATGTTTTTTAATCATTTGCTAACATTTCTATCCACATGCAGACCCACTGAGTGTCTCTGCGGCTCGGTTCGCCTCCGGACCAACATGGCACCGACCCATCTGATGCTCCCTCCTCCTCTGAGGCCTCAACATGTGGAGCGAGTTACCGATCTCCATTAGGTCCGCTCAGTCTCTCAAATGGACCCAATCATCTCTCTGCATCCATACCTCCTCCAGGCACCCACGTCCTGTCCGACTACAAGTTCGCTTCTTGCTTTTACTCTTGTTGCTCTGTCTTGACCTTCGCTTCTGTTGTGTTAAAACATCAAATGTTCGTCGCTTTAGATAAAACTAAGTGTAAATGTAATCTACATGAAAGCAGCCGCGCTCAGGCGGGTCACCAGTTACCGCGGACACTCATTAATCCCTTACACCGTCAACTCAGCTAGCTAAGGTTAGCATAGCCACTCACACACTCGGACTCCACTTCGGTCTTGGTCTCGGTCCGGGGCGCTGCAGCCTCCACCGGTTCTGGCTCTCGCACTCGGCTTTTGGTCGCCGGTGACGCGGACCTTCCGCTCCCTGAAGCCGAACCGGACTCGTCGTCGTCCTCGCTGTCCTGGGACGCGCGCCTCCTCCTTCGCCGCCGGTCCGCCATCTTAGGAATCAAATGGTCGAAACCGGAAGCAAGCGGGGAGTTGTGGGTAGATGACTTCTTCTTCTTTGAAACATTCACGACACTTGACATCCTTACTGCCGCACAGTGGACACAAAGGGTAACAGCTCCCAGAACAACTGGAATCATTGTGTTCCGAAAGTAAGTGGAGCTACATCTGCGGAAATAATAGGGAAATTGATGAGGAAATAAAAGTAGAAATACCTCAGACAGACAGATGTACAAACCACTTAGTTATCAGACATGCTGTTTCACTTTCCTCCACAAGACAGGAGGGAGAGGCAGAGTGGCACTCAGGCAAAATGCTGCCTTTGAACCAGAATATTCTCTGCATATGAAAATGTCAATGATCTCCAGACGCCTCTATGGTCCTTAAGCCTTCTTTGATCACCCGTACGTCTCCAATGTCCCTGTCTGTCCATTTGACATATTTCACTCCAGCCCATCAGCAGCACCTGGTACATTTGGCCCACTAAGTAAGTAAGTAAATACTCAGTTGTCCCGTTCTCCTCAGTGCCCCCCACACTGACCTGAGACCCTGTGGATATGGTTTGTTGTTGGTTTGTGGTCAGATTCAGAGATCTGAGACATGGATTTTATTTTAATGCATTTCTGAATTATGTTAACTGTAAGATGACTTTTTCTTTTGTTTTTCAAGAGATGAAGAGTGAAGAGTGAAACTGCTGAGTCAACAGAACCTTGAACAGCTGCTCAGCCGTGGCAGGGAAAGGTCACCCGAGGAAGAGGAGCTCCTCTTCCTTCAGTCTGGTTTGATTCTATGTCATGTTTGAAGGATTTCATCTTCTGTCCTCATGCTGCCAACAAACAAAGTGACAAACACAAACTTTATGCATAATCTAAATTAAATAAAATAAAGCTGAATCTGACAGCATGAAAGGTTCAGGAAGACCGAGAGGAAAATAAGAATACGTTTATTCATGACAGCAAAAAGCTGTCACATTGCAACCTTTAGTGTTTTCCCTCAGCTCGCACATTCTGCTGTACACAGTAACAAAACTATGATACAAAAGGAAAATGACACAAACAAAACACCAAAAACACAATGAAAGTCTCGCAGGACGTTTAGGAGGCGTCCTGCTTCCTCTGATACAGAACCCACAGCCTGCAGGGTCAGGGGTCAGGTGTCAGGGGGGTCTAGGCTGCAGACAGGCAGGCCTGTCGGACGCTCTGGGCCCAGGTGTTCAGCAGCTCTGTCACTGAGTGTTTGTCAGGGAGCTGCAACAGTTTGGACGTCATGTTCTTGTGAACCGACTGAAGGAAATTGTTAGCACCTGAAAGAGAGAAAGGAGAACAACTATGACCAGCAGAGCTCAGAGAGAGAGAGAGAGAGAGAGAGAGAGAGAGAGAGAGAGAGAGAGAGATAGAGAGAGAGAGAGAGGGGACCAATCACTGTGTCTCTGTGTGTGTGTTACATTACGATCATTTGGCAGACGCTTTAATCCAAAGCGACTTACATTACCACCCATTACAGAGGGGGAAGCAGTTGGGGGTTCGGTGCCTTGCTCAGGGGCACCTCGGCAGGGACTCGAACCGGCGACCCTCCGGTTCCCAAGCGGAAGCCCTACCGACTGAGCTATTGTCTCCCAGTGTGTGTGTGTGTGTGTGTGTGTGTGTGTGTCTCACCGTACTGCTCGCCGTCGTCGGCCCAGTATGGACTCTGGTCTGGATAGTCTGCAGGGACGCTGAGCTGCAGAGGAGGAACGCTCGGCAGGTTCTTATCATCTGAAGAGAGACACAAACACAAACGTTACTGAGGAGTCAATCACCTGCATCACCACGAGACCAAGACCAGACAGATCAGACACATAACCAGCTGCTTCATCTGGAGCTACACAGCGCTCGCTCTCTCTCTCTTATGTTTGGTTTATGTATTGAGACGCTTTGTACCCAGTTTGCAGACGAGGTGCACGGTGCCGTTGTTGCTGCAGTACGAAGGATCCAGGTTGACCAGGAACTTGATGTCCAGTCGAGCCACCTCGCCCTGCAGGATGTTTGGGATGGTCTGCCGCTCGTCTTCCTCGTGCTTCCTCTTCCTGCCGGAGATGTTGGGACCCCTGAGGGCCGCGGGAGAGATCAGCACTTCAGTTAGTTGCGGCATTTCTGAGATATCTGGCATTATATGTGATGCTGACCGCCAGGATGAGCTCCATAGAAGAGCTTCCAGTGATTTAACATGCCTGTGTGTGTGTGTGTGTGTGTGTGTGTGTGTGTGTGTGTGTGTGTGTGTGTGTGTGTGTGTGTGTGTGTGTGTGTGTGTGTGTGTGCCTGTGTGTGTGTGACCTACGAGATAGGCGGCCCATGGATGGTGCTCATGGCCGGGGCGAAGGTGCGGTACAGCGAGTGGTTGAAGACCGGGGAGCGGATGTTGGCCATGACGGCGTCCAGGAGCGGCTGGCACAGATACTGCTGCTTGGTGGCCACCGGGGGAGGGGGCGGAGTCGGCTGGAAACACCAGTGACATAACTGAGCAGTTTCAACAGATGATGTCGCTGCACGTTTCACCTCAGAGCAGAAACTCACCACAGCCATGTCGTTCTTCAGCTTCTCCAGAGCGATCTCACACTTCTGAAGGGTCTTCAGGGGACATCTGCAACAAGAGGACAGAGACAGGCTGAGTCATGACACACACATGCACACACGCACATGCACAAACACACACACACGCACCTGGTGTTTGGGTCAGTGAGGATGTTCAGTAAACTCTTCATTTTGCTCAGGTCCTTCTTCCTGTCTGCGCGCACACACACACACACACACACACACACACACACACACACAGGTCTTTACTGGACAGCTTCACTGTGCTGATCTGACAGCAGATAATCATCTTAGAAAAACTATAGATTTGGGAAAAACTGCAGGAATCCTCTGTCTAATGGCTGACCTTCGTTTTTGTCGATCTTGTTGATCATCCGACGCAGGGGCTCGATGTATTTGGAGAGCTGCTTGAGCTTCTCCATGTACTGCTGGTCCTCCAGAGACCCGGCGCTGGCTGGACTCATCACTGAGCTGGGGTTACCTGCAGCACAACACACAGTCACCTGGTCACAGACTTGTCTTCTTCGGTCTGTGTCAAAGTAAACAAACTATGCAGGGATCTGACCAGCAGAGGGCGCGCGCGCGCGCGCGCGCGTGTGTGTGTGTGTGTGTGTGTGTGTGTGTGTGTGTGTGTGTGTGTGTGTGTGTGTGTGTGTGTGTGTGTGTGTGTGTGTGTGTGCAAGAAAGCAGCAGCAAAGACAAAGCAAAGAATGAGTGGCGTTTACTCCCTGCAGTCAGAGACGTCTCAGGTCTCAGGTCTCTGACTGGAACATAAATCAACAATGTTTACAGGAAGTGATGTCATGGCTCCAGACTGCTGATGTGGCGGTGGTTTACCTGGGGTGTTTAGCGGTCCAGGGGAGGGGACTCCATAATTCTGTGGGGTTCGTGCGTTGATGGGGCTCTGGGACGGCTGAGGGGACGGACTGGGCTGAAACCCCCCCGGGGACGGAGTGGGACCGGAGCTGAAGAGACAGAACACACCAGAGCTCAAGACCTCAGACTGGAGCTGCAGTCTGGAGCCACACACTGACCACTCTGTCAGGGGAACACTTCAGCTTTAGGGAAGAGAAAAGAAAAGAATCAGCCACATCCTGAAAAGGGGGCGGAGCTCTGTCAGTGATGGGCGGGTCTGCCAGTGATTTATGGAGAAAAAAAGTTTGCCACACAATTCCAAAATGGCCGTCGCTAAATCAGTCATTATGATGACTAAAAATGTGAGCCAGGGGCTGCAGGCGCTGTGACGGCACCTGGCTGAGTTTGGCTGTGAGCTGGGGGGCTGAGGCGACGGCTGGGGAGGGGGAGGCATGGACTGCGGCGTCTGCACCTGCACCGGCGAGGGGGATGAGATCATCTGATGCTGCTGCTGTACCTGTGAAGGACAAATCCACAGAGAAACAAGTCAACACACCATCTACAGACCAAAGGGGGCCAACACAGAGCCCAACGTGCCACACGTACTGTCGTTCACTAACAGCCTGAGAGTCAAAGTAGTGAGGTTAAAGTTTCCCCCTGCACTGCGGCCTGGGTACACACCTGCTGGGGCATCTGCTGGGCTGGGTTGGGAGGCGGGATGGTGGGGTTTGGAGGGGCGCGGGGCATCCGGGGAGGCATCTGCATCCCAGGACGAACCATCACCTTCACAACAGAGTGGATCAACAGAGAGGACACAAAATAAACATGAAGTCAACTTGAATGTCATTAAGGCACCAAGGAGCTTTGGTGAACTCTCACTGAAGGTTCAGCAGTGGGTCAGAGAGGTAGCAGGAGGAAAAGTAGAAAGGGGAACCTAAGATAGAACCTTGGGGAATGCCACATGTGATGGGAGCGATCACACAGGATGACTGCACACACGGGACAGGCTCTGTTCTTTCAGTCATACTCAAGGGAAAACCATCCAAACTCGCTCACTGACATTAAACTGAAATTTAACTTGCACCCCCTCATATCACACACACACACACACACACACACACACACACACACACACACACACACACACACACACACACACACACACACACACACACACACACACACACACACACACACACACACACACACACACACACACACACACACACACACACACACACACACACACACACACACACACACACACACACACACACACACACACACACACACACACACACACACACACACACACACACACACACACACACACACACACACACACACACACACACTCTCACCTGTCCGGGTACAGCAGCACCGGCGGCAGCGAGCTGAGCCTGAACCTGAGCTGCAGCCTGCTGAGCCTGCTGGGCTGCCTGCTGTGCCTGCTGCTGCTGCAAGGCTGCCCTGGCCTGCTTACAAACACACACACACACACACACACAGACAAAGACACAGACAGAGAGACAGAGAGACAGACAGTTAAATGTAGGTTTGATTTGAATGCTAATAAAGCAGAACACTTTCCAGCTCATCGGCCCCATGGATCAGTGAATCTTCTGGGCTCAGAGTCCTGAAACACTTGAAGGGTGTGAAGATGCTTAAACCTGAGTGCTCTGCTTTACCTGGAGGGCCTTCAACTGCTGCTGCTGCTGCTGCTGCTGCTGACTGAGCGAGCTGATGGGGACGTGCTGCCCGGCCAGGGACTGAGGCACCATGCTGGGCTGCTGCTGCTGCTGCTGCGAGTGTGGAGGCATCTGTCCTGACTGGGCCTGAGTCTGGGCCTGAACCTGCTGCTGCTGCACCATGTGCTGAAGGGACTGAGCCTGAGCCTGAGCCTGGGCCTGAGCCTGGGCCTGAGCCTGGGCGTGCTGCTGCTGTAGCTGCAGCTGCACCATCTGCTGCTGCTGCTGCTGGAGTCTGGACTGATGCATCTGCAGACAGAATGGACAGCAGTCGGTTTGGGTTGGTGCTTTTAAAGAACAAACATCCTCACATCTGCTGAACTAATGATGTTAGGATGTTACAGACAGTAAGGATGTCATGTTTGGTACTCTTAGCTTCTTGGTTGATCTTTGAAGCTGGTGCCTGCTCATGTTCACCGTCTGTAGCTGCATATGTAAACACTTTCTTCATTCAAACTACAGACAGATGTTCTGCTACCTGGTTCTGCTGCTGGTTTTGTGCCTGCTGCTGCTGGTTCTGGTGCTGCTGCTGCTGAAGCTGCTGGTTTTGGTGGTGCTGCTGTTGCTGTTGCAGGTGTTGGAGCTTCAACTGCTGTTGCACCTGAAACTGCTGCTGCATGGTGTTCTGTTGCTGCTGCATGGCGTTCTGCTGCTGCTGCATGGCGTTCTGCTGCTGCTGCTGCTGCTGCATGGCGTTCTGCTGCTGCTGCGCCTGCTGAAACTGCGGGAACGGGATGGACTGTTGTTGCTGCTGCGCCTGCACGATCTGCTGCATCGGCATCTGGCCTGGACCACCGACTGCAAAGACAGCGAGGAGGAGATGAAAGAAAAACGTCCAACAGCTTAGAACCCGTCAGTCTGTCTGAGGAACCAAAAACAGAGATCGTGCCAAAGCAAAGACTGAAAGCAAGATCGGCTCCACCACACACAAACCACACCGGCGGCAGAATATGCAGGTTAGACTCAGCCAGCGTCCACCGTGAACGCTCTGGAAAGAGAACAAACACCACACAGAGGAAACGCACTCACTGGCTTGTGGGTTTCCTGCCACCCCTGCCATGGCATGCTGGCCTATCTGCATCGGCCCCATGGCCCCCATGCCACCCACTGAAGCACCGGTGGGGCGAGGCCCCATGCCAATGGCGCCCGGGCCCCCTCCAACCCCTGTCAGGTTAGTCAGGGCATTCATGGGATCTAGCAGAAGGGTAGACAACAGATAAGATTACGCTGCTCCTTCATGCACAGCAGGAGTGGAGTGGAGCACAGACGGGTCAAGGAGAAGACAGAACACAGCCAAGAAGATCAACCAAAACGTCACACACACACACACACACAGACACCAAAGCTTAGGTCTACTTACCTGGCCCCCCGTGAGCCTTCTTGTCTGTAAATGAAATAAGATTACATGAGAAACCCTACAGGACCTCCATCACTTTGTTTAGGCCAGATACTTACGAATGTCTCTGAAGTGAATGATGAGCCGAGCCACCAGGGACAGATACTCCTCCTGGAGACACACAACAACACAACATTACCACCACAACAAGCATCACGACAGCACCAGAGACCCAATGAGGTCAGGGGTCAGGGGCCAGAACAGAACCACCACATGTGATGGACCCTCAGGGGACAGGGACCAGAGACTCAAACCCGTCCCGACCAGAACCAGCAGCCCTTCTATAGAACTGAGCAGTCACACACACTTACCCGGGACTTGGCCTTGACGTAAACATGGTTCTCCATGTCATTGCTGGACTTGCTGTGTCCGGTTCCCGCCTTCCTCATCGCCTCTTCACTGAAACAAACAAACCAAATAAAACATGAAGGCTAAATCTTAATGATGAAACATTTGAGACAGCCCTCAGCCCGCCCGCAGCTGAGCCTGATTCAAGTCAGGTAAAGTATTCGGCTGATGTGTACTTTTCTCCGCATAGTTCTTCTTCTCCTTCTTCATCATCATCATATCATCAGGATTCTTCTTCGTCATGCTTGATACTTGTGTGTTTCCTGTAAATGTGTCTCGGTCAGAACCAAACCCGGTTCTGGTTCTGACCGTGTGGACCTGACGGGAGCTTCTGATAGCTTAGCTACACATGCTCACACGGAGGCGCGGAGCCACAAACTCACATCTGCGCGACGACTTTCTGCCGAAACTGCGGCCCCCTCCAGTCACTGTCGGGCCCGGGTACCTCCATCATAGCCGATACTTTACAAGAGAAGCACCAGAGAAGCTCGAGCGGAATGTTTCCACACTTCTCTTCCTTTTCCGCTTTCAGGAAAATGGCGGCTCATGTATCCGTAGAAAGCGCTCGCGCCTCCTGCTGGACGGAAGGACACATCGCGCGGGTACCTGCAGGATCCCCTGAAGGAGGCGGGGTCTCTGTCTCTCTCCCCCTCTCTTTCCCCCACTCTCTCTCCCCCCCTCTCTCTCTCTCTCCCCACGCTCTCCCCCCCCCCCCCTCTCTCTCTCTCTCCCCCTCGCTCTCTCCCTCCCCCTCTCTCTCTCTCGCCCCCTCCCTCTCTCGCTTCACGTGAGCTGACGTGATGACGTAAGCGCCGTGTTTCCCTCCTGCCTGTTATCTTCTTCTTCTCGTTCCCTTCAGACGCAGCAGCTCGCGGACCTCTGCTCGCCACTCCCGGGCTGTTTTGAGGGAATATTTGGGAATATCTCCATGGCTTGTGGTTTTCCTGGTATCATTTCCTGACCTTGGTTCATGCTGAGTCATTTCTGCACATTAACGCGCGAACAGGTGAGATAATTTCAGGTTAAAGTAGTAAAGTTAAAGTGTCGCTAATCCTTCGTGCTCTTGAGTTTGTCGGAGCTCGGAAGATCTCGCGAGAGA
>NW_027467047.1:40000-50000 GCF_046128005.1 Genypterus blacodes | reverse complement strand
TTGTTTTGTAAAATGTGAAATGAATAAATTATTGAGCAACTTTGGCAATCTTCTCTGGAATGTTTCTTGGTTGAGAGTGAGTGTGAGGATCTGTGTCCTCACACACACACACACACACACACACACACACACACACACACACTCTCCACCCCCGTCTGACCACACAACAGAGTTGGGTCATGAAATAAGATCCTTGGGTGAATAAGAGAATAAAGACAGCAGGAGGGGAGGAGGGGAGTTCACTCTGTGGGTTCAATCTACCCTCTGCTGGTTTCATCCTAGTCCTGGTCCAGCTCTGGGCGTGCCCCCAGGTCCTGGTCCTGGTCCAGCTCTGGGCGTGTCCCCAGGTCCTGCAGAGCTCGGTATGAACCCTGAGTATCTTTAGACGCTCTGGGCAGAGAAACAAAGTGAGAACATTCCACCCTGCTGCTGCTCTGCCATTAAAGCTGCACGCTGCTCCTCATGTGGTTCTGTCAGAGACCCAGAACCTCCTGCTCCTTCTGTCAGAGACCCAGAACCTCCTGCTCCTTCTGTCAGAGACCCAGAACCTCCTGCTCCTTCTGTCAGAGACCCAGAACCTCCTGCTCCTTCTGTCAGAGACCCAGAACCTCCTGCTCAGCGCTCATAACCCTTGGCCCCGCCCACCTGACCTTTCTGTTTGACAGTTGTGGGTTCAAGTCCTGTGTCTGGCCTCCTCTTCCTCCTCATCCTCCTCTTTTTCCTCTTCCTCCCACTCCTCTTGCTCCTCCTCCTCCTCCTCCCTGTGACACACACTCCATAAATATCTGCTCCTTCCCTGCAGTGTGTCTGAGGCGGGACGTGGCCCCCCTCTCCCTGTAGTTAGAGACGCACCAGGCTCCACCACAGCACTGTGTGTGTGTGTGTGTGTGTGTGTTAGGTCAGGTTACAGTCACACTGTCCAGAGGGGAAAAGAAAGCAGAAGAGAAAACTATAGAACACTACAGTGTATCATCCATACCTCCACCCAGGTCGAGCCTTCATACAGCAGAACAGCAAGAGAAAATAAACTCAGAGAAAAGTTACATCATCAAAACAACGTGAGAGTCCAGAGGCTTAAACAGGAAGTGAGTCGGGTGATGACGTGTTTACATGCTGACAGGAAGTAGAAGATAGTTGATGATTACAGAGGAGGTTTGAAGGCACACGAAGGAGGACCTGAAGGAGGACTGCAGGGTTTCTGACTTCTCACTGGCAAGTAAGGATTCAGCATCACCATGGTTACAGAAAGAGCAGCCTTGTGTTCCATATGAGACCTTCCATCTGCACACAACTTGGTTGTGCTCTGGAGGTCGAATCATCATCTTGTCATCCCAGCTTCTCACAGGAGGAGACTACACACACACACACACAAACACACACACACACACACACACACACACACAGAGTTGATGTGTGATTTGTAGTTTCAGTCTAAAATGTTGATTGCAGGAACGTTAATGAACCTCAAGTCAGAGATGATACAATGAAAAGACAATGGAGCCTGTGTGTGTGTGTGTGTGTGTGTGTGTGTGTGGTCTCCTCCTCCAGGTGAGTCAAACAAAGACTTTTTTGTTTTACTGTGGGCAGATCAGATCATAAAAGCAAAGAGAAGGACAGAAGGTTTCTCTCTTTCTATGCATGAATACATTCATCACACAGAGACACGTCTCACTGACACGGCTCACTGACACGTCTCACTGACACGGCTCACTGACACGTCTCACTGACACGGCTCACTGACACGGCTCACTGACACGGCTCACTGACACGTCTCACTGACACGGCTCACTGACACGTCTCACTGACACGGCTCACTGACACGGCTCACTGACACGTCTCACTGACACGGCTCACTGACACGGCTCACTGACACGGCTCACTGACACGTCTCACTGACACGTCTCACTGACACGTCTCACTGACACGGCTCACTGACACGTCTCACTGACACGTCTCACTGACACGGCTCACTGACACGGCTCACTGACACGGCTCACTGACACGGCTCACTGACACGGCTCACTGACACGTCTCACTGACACGTCTCACTGACACGTCTCACTGACACGTCTCACTGACACGGCTCACTGACACGTCTCACTGACACGGCTCACTGACACGGCTCACTGACACGTCTCACTGACACGGCTCACTGACACGTCTCACTGACACGGCTCACTGACACGGCTCACTGACACGGCTCACTGACACGTCTCACTGACACGGCTCACTGACACGGCTCACTGACACGTCCACACAGAACTTTGAGAAAACAAAACTCAAAAAAAGCAAAAGTAACTCCACAACAACATGAAGAGAGCGAGAGAGAGACACACACACACACACATATGCGCACACACATACACACACTGACTGTCTCAGCCAATCAAAAGTCATTGTAACTCGATTGGATGGAGGAACATCCAGCTGGAACATGGCTGTAACTTCATAACAGCTCCATCTAGTGGCTTCTGTTTCAATTACTGAGGATTTCGTTAACTCTCTCTCTCTCCCGCTCTCTCTCCCTCTCCCTTTCCCTGTCCCTTTCCCTGTCCCTCTGTCTCTCCCTCTCTCTCTCTCTCCCTCTCCCTCTCCCTCTCCCTCTCTCTCTCTCTCTCTCTCTCTCTCTCTCTCTCTCTCTCTCCAGCTTTGAGTAGCTCTGCTAAAGGCCTTAGATCGTTCCTCCACTAGAGGGCTCTAGTTGTCTGGACTATGCCCCCCCCCCCCCCCCATCTCTTCTATTTGCTGATGGTAAAGCGCCACCTAGTGGCCAGTGTAGGTTAGACAGAAGAAAGAAAGAAGCGTCTCACTGGGTTGTTATTTTCTACATACATCACCTGACACGGGTTAGGAAACACACAACATGCAGACACCATGAAACACACGGTCCGTACACAAGCTGATGATGATGGAGAGATGCAGAGTGAGGGGGGGCTGCCCTTTGCAGGCTCCCAGGGGCAATCTGGGGGTTCAGTGCCTTGCTCAAGGGCTCACCTCGGCAGTGCCCAGGAGATGCGCTGGCATCCCTCCAGCTACCAGCCCATCTTCCATTGTTTTGGTCCTCGTGAGATCTGAACCGGTGACCCTTCAGCTTCCAGCCAAGTCCACTGCAGACTGAGCCACTCCCCTGCTCCCATACCGGGAGTCCAACCCAGGGCGCCAGGGTGAAAACCAGGAATCCTAACCATAGACCATATGGGACCGTCTTACAGTCATTATTTCAGGGAATGTGGAAGTCCCCTTAATCATCCCCCTGATAAATCCTCCTTACAAATCATAATTCTTGTATTAAAGCGGGTCAACGCATTAAAAACAGCATGACTTTTTTTGACGTTTATATGTGAGTGCTGACTGACTGAGTGCTGACTGGAGTTTGAGACCGGAGACTTCCTGCTCTGGCTCTGCCCATGTTTGTGTTTGTGTAAACTCACTCTGACTTCTTGAGTCTAACCTGTGATTGTTCCTCTAAAAGCAGCACAAAGTGACGTTAAAGCCAAACTGGCTTTAATTTCCACAGCTGTCGCTTCATTTTTACTGTGTAAACTCATTTTTCAGTACTTAAACATCTGGACTCCTTCAGCACATGTGGCCCCTGGGAGTCGGTCTGGCCTCAGCCTGGCTGCTTCAACATGGAACTTATCATGTTGGGATATCACAGAACACAAGCGGTGCAGTCTGCAGACAAACACAGGACTACACAGTGTTTAGAGACCTTAAAGACGGAGAATGGCATGGATCTTGCTGACCTGTAGATCTGGTACCTGTCTGTCCTCTCTGGTCTGAGTGCTGACTCCCAAAATACAGGAGTTAGAGCCTGTTCACCCTCTGCTCTGTGTGAGCCTGCTGAAGGGGTTAAGGGTCACACATACACAACAGGGGAGCGTCTGAACACATCTGTGATACTTTAACAGGAACATAGCAGCATAACACCATGATTGATCATCTGTGCTGAGGGGAATCACTCACTTAGCCCCGGACAGTTTCATTTGGTTTATTATTTAAAATACCAAGTGTTCTATAACGTATGGACCAAAGAAGAAAGATGGCTGCTGGTACAGAGAGAGGTCAGTGGGGTGAGTAGGGAGGTCAGATTATAAAGGTGACATGTTGAGCTTCTTCTTATTGATGAAGATGTGGAATGTCATGAAATATTCAAATATTTGTTCTAAAAAAAGTACTTGAATCCTTTAAACAGTATTTGATGGCAAAGTGACTGCAGTGACCCGACTCAGCATGACAGCACGGTGCAGTGAGGAGACGCACAGACAAACACACACTTCCTTACTGACAGGAAAAGTACCAATCGAGCCCGGAACACGCCGTCCCAAGTGTCCCCTACAGACGTGACGCTGCCACGACCTCCTGGACCCTGAGGGATCCAGAACAAGCACCTCACCGGGCCTGACGGGGGAAACCCAATCAATCCTCAAACTTCATAACACCCTCAAAGCCGTGGTAGGTGAAGGGGGGGGGCTGGGGGCCGCAGCCCTCCTGAGCCCAGCACGCCATCCTGTTGGTGTCACAGCTCTGCTCGCCGCCCGGCTTGAAGTAAACGCTGTCAGGGGACTGGATGGACGGATCCTCGTCAAAGTAGTTGTGGGGGCGCAGGATGACCCCGCCCCCGTTTCCAACGGTCACAGTGTTGGGGATGTCCTCGGCGTGAGGAATGTGGAGGAAGCCTGTGGTCACCCAGGCAACCAGGTCCTAAGGAGATCATGGTACACACCACAGTTTAAACTATAGGGAGCTGGAACCATGTATCGCTATGACAACACAACTGTGTATGTAACCTTAGGAAAATAAGGGAGTATGATGTTAAAGTAGTTTATATAGTAATAATATAAGTTGTGTATTGGTTGGTTACCTGTTGAATGTATTTAATTGTTGCCTATTTCATTGATATTGATGATGTCATAATTTGGTTTGCATAACTACAGAAACAAAAAGGACTCATTTATAAATGATATATTCAAGTTTAACTGAATGTAACTGACTGAGTATAGTGACTGTAGCTTCAGGGGGGGAATAAGGGCCTACATGTCACACACACACACACACACACACACCTCGCCCTCAATGTTTTCGTCGTCCTCGATGTATTTGCTGAAGTCAACAGCTGGAGTCCAGATGTTGTTCTGGCTGAACAGACTGCTGCTGCTCTGCTCAGAGTCTTTCTGCTTGGTGATTGCCACTTTATACCTAGAGGGAGACGGACAGAGACAGAGAGACAGAGAGACAGAGACACAGAGACACAGAGACACAGACACATGGACACAGGAGACGGGTGAGCAAAGAACGAAGGGGGAAACCTTTCTCTCTCACTGAACAGGTGACTCGCACTGATGATGTCAAACTGCAGCTAATTAGGATGAGCGGCTGCTACACATGGATAAGATAAGATAAGATAAGATAAGATAAGATAAGATAAGATAAGATAAGATAAGATAAGATAAGATAAGATAAGATAAGATAAGATAAGATAAGATAAGATAAGATGTAACAGTGACAGAGGGACAGTGCAGAATGAAACTAGAACCAGAAACGAGAAATCACCAAACTAGTGCAATATAGAAAACATGCAAGAGTGCATGCAGATACCTAGTTCAACATAATAAGTACACACAATAAGGGTATGAAGTAAACACAATCAGAGAACAGTCCAGTCCAACAGCACAAATACATTAGGAGGACAAGGGTACAAGTGCAGATGTGCATCTGGCAATATAACTACAGCGAGGAAGATGAAGGGTCTCTAGGGGTCTCTGCTCAGGTTGAGCAGTCTCACTCAGTCTCACTCTCTCTCTCTCTCTCCCTCCCTCTCTCTCTCCCCCTCCTCCCCCCTCACCTGGCCCAGGACATGGATCTCTCCTCAGGCTGGCTCTCTGGTAGGTGGTCCCCAGTGAAGCTGAAGACCTGCAGCCTGTAGGAGCGCTGATGACCCCAACGGTTTTTCTGATCACTGGCGATGTGGAGGTACCGAGGAGTTTTGGTGTCAAAACGAAGAGCCGCCTCCTGTGAAGACGTTGAGACATTTTCAGCTTCACACTTAAACTCAAAAGCAACAAAACAAATTCCTTCTTGAGTCTTTGGTTACCAAGCTCCCCTTACCCAGAAGTAAGATCTTCACAGGCCACAAGAACAGAGAGGGAGAACCATGAGGACAGAGTTAGATAGTAGTGAAAGCAGTCAGCTGGCGGTGAAGGTGGCGACATCACGGTCTGATTATGCAATCATGGAGAACAGAGCAGCTGGAGCGAGCGGCTGAAGCCACTGCTTCACGTCGGGCTCAGACCCTATTTCTAACATACACACTAGACTTGGGCCTTGCATCATACGTGTGGCAGAATGAGGGAACGACTCTCAATGGAACATCAACATGTGGAGCCAAACAAGCTTTTATCCACTTAGAATCAGGTTCCACTTTTTAAACTCTCTGCTCTGTGGGACTCAGAGGTTACAGGTGTAGGTTCATACCTTCAGACCTGGTTCATGATCTAAAGAAGTCCCACGCTGAAGCAGATTTAGATTTGAGGTCAAACATAAACGCACAGTTAGGTTACAAGTGGCTAAGTGATGAAGAAATACAAACCTGTTCTGTTCTGAGTTGTTTCTCCACCAGATGAGGAATTGCTGCCTTGCGCTCAGGCATCCAGGGCAGAGATATGTTCACATACTCCATGTCTTTGGTCTGAAACACATTCTTCACTCCTGCACAGAATCAGGACTCAAATCAACTCCAACTCCAACTCCAACTCAAACTCAAACGATAAATAAATGTATAAGAATGTCTTCAGACTGCAGAAGGTTCCAGAACTCACCCAGCACGTCCAGGTCCACTTTGAAGTTGATGAAGTGGGTGTGGATGTTACCCAGCACATTTTCCGCGACCTGGTGTCCGTACCTCTGGCCGCCCTGGTGCAGGTGAGAGGCTGAGATGTATCCGGTGGCGTGGACTTTGGCCTCCACCGAGCCGCTCTGGTAGAAGATGAAGTCCCACATGTAGTCATAGTTACCGATGGCCGTGATGGTACGGAACACCAAGGCGCTGTTTGCCATTCCTCCGTAACTGTGGTGGAAAAAATCAGAAAAGTGCCTGCGGAGCGGTTGGCCCAGGTTGTGCTCAAAGATGCAGATGGAGTTCCTGAATCGGATGGGAGCCGGGACATCGATGTAGCGATAAGTGTCCACGTACACGGCCTCGTAGGGGCAGTCCACTCCACGCACCAGCTCGTGTGCAAATCTCCCAATCCCGATGCTGGAGTCCAGGAATTTGGTCATCATGAGGCAGGGCGTGGCCGAGCCGTACACAGACATGGCCTCCTGCACGCTCAGCTCGTACGCAATCCTCTCTTCTCTGAAACGAACATCAAACACCCGCATACCTGAAAGAGAGACAAGCGTGGGTTTGTAAAGGCGGGGGTTTGGGGTTCATGCATATGAATGTTAGGCTGTGCTAATGTGAAGGGAGGAGACAATGTGAACTTGTCATCATGGTACTTCCTGTACAGGGGGGACTCCAGATCTAACACTGCTCACCCTCGTGTCAAAGGTCACTGCATCATCAGTGTGCTACAGCATGTTAGCCAAAGGAGAGAGTGTTTAAGGAGTCTGGAGATGCTGAGGTCAGCTTCAGGTCCTGACCAGAGTCCAGGTACTGGAGGAGCAGCAGTCTCTATCTGTGTGTGTGTCTCTCTCTCTCTCTCTCTCTCTCTCTCTCTGTCTCTATCTCTCTGTCTCTCTATCTCTCTCTCTGTCTGTCTGTCTCTCTCTCTCTCTCTCTGTCCCTCTCTCTCTCTCTCTCTCTCTCTCTCTCTCTCTCTCTCTCCCTCTCTCTCTCTCTCCCTCTCTCTCTCCCCCTGTCTGTCTCTCTCTCTCTCTCCCTCTCTCCCTCTCTCTGTCTCTCTCCCTCTCGCTGTCTCTCTCCCTCTCTCTCTCCCCCTGTCTGTCTCTCTCTCTCTCTCCCTCTCTCCCTCTCTCTGTCTCTCTCCCTCTCGCTGTCTCTCTCCCTCTCTCTCTCCCCCCGTCTCTCTCTTCCCCTGTCTCTCTCTTTCTCCCTCTCTCCCTCTCTCTCTCTCTCTCCCTCTCTCTCTCTCTCTCTCTCTCTCTCTCTCTCTCTCTCTCCCTCTCCCTCTCTCCCTCTCTCTCTCTCTCTCTCTCTCCCTCTCTCCCTCTCTCTCTCTCTCTCTCTCTCTCTGTCTCTCTCTCTCTGTCGCTCTCTCTCTCTCTCTCTCTCTCTCTCTCTCTCTCTCTCTCTCCCTCTCTCTCTCTCTCTCTCTCTCTCTCTCTCTCTCTCTCTCTCTCTCTCTGTCCCTCTCTCTCTCTCTCTATCTCTCTCTCTCCCTGACCGCAGCAATACAAAGACAAACAAAAGACAATAACACAGCTAGAGGGCGCCAAAAACCACATGGTGCAGCTTTAAGAAAGGTCCTGGTCTTTGGACCTGCGTACCTGTGAGGGAGCTCAGGCCGAAGCTGAAGCTCCAGTCCAGGTAGAGGACTTGGTTGTTCTTGACGCTGAATCGCTTTCCCTCTGGGTAGAACTGCTGCGGGGGGAGCTGCAGCGAGCTACGCCGCGGCTTCAGGGAGCCGTAGTCTGGGGTCTTCTTGTAAACGATCTTCTTCAGGTTGCCAGCATCATATTGAACCTTCAGATCCTCCACTGAGGAAAAGTACCGATCATTGTAAAACGCTCGCTCCACCTTCCAGTCTGATGCATTGACACTTTGGTGGTTGACCAGAACCTCAAAGCCCACAGGGTGGATGTACATCCCGCTCATGTCCCTGAAGAAACTGATCCAGGTGTTTCTGTCTCCAGATCTGACTCCTCTGGGCATCTGCTCAAAGGGATTCAGCACCTTCTTCTGATCCACGTCAAAGCTCTCCTTCAACAGCCGCTCCAGCTTGGAGAACACCTCATCCTTCAGGAAGGTGAAGAGTAAGGCGTATTCCCCCACAGTGACCGGACGTGCATTCATGGGAAGCTCTGTCTTGTATCTTTCCACGGTGACGTCTCTGAGGTAGGTCGGGTTCGGGAGAGGACCCACTACGTATTCTTTAATGTGGCCTGGTGTGCCGTGGAACACCACAGCTGTGGCCTCCCTCACCGGCTTCTGGGAGCTTTTCCCATCCAGGTAGCTCAGTGCCTCGGCTTTCCTGGGCAGCGACAGGTCGATGAGGAACAGGAAGTTTTGGGAGGGTTTGGTGATCTGGCTGATGGAGATGTTCAAGTGCTTCTGCTTCACTAAGTACTGCTGGACCTGAGGACACATGGAGAAGTAAAGGAATACATTACTATGAAGTTCTATAAAAAATTAAAGGATTTACTTTAAGGAATTAATCATTCACACAACATGAACTCTCTGAGAGAGAGAGAGAGAGAGAGAGAGAGAGAGAGAGAGGGCGGGCAGAGAGACATTACATTACATTACGGTCATTTGGCAGACGCTTTTATCCAAAGCGACTTACATTACATTTACATTACCACCCTTCGCAGAGGGGGGAGCAATTGAGGGTTCGGTGCCTTGCTCAGGGGCACCTCGGCAGGGGCTCGAATCGGCCACCCTCCGGTTCCCAAGCGGAAGCACTACCCACTGAGCTACTGCCTCCCCACGAGGGCAGAGAGAGAGAGAGAGAGAGAGACAGAGGGCAGAGAGAGAGGGGGGCAGAGAGAGAGAAAGAGGGAGGGCAGAGAGAGAGAGAGAGAGAGAGAGAGAGAGAGCCAGAGAGAGGAGGGGGCAGAGAGAGAGCCAGAGAGACAAAGAGAGAGAGAGAGAAGGAGGGAGAGAGAGGGGGGTCCAGATTCCTCCTCCTCCCCCTCTTTCATTTTTTCTCTCTCTCTTCTTTCACAGAGTAAGTTCATTATGAAAAACACATTAAACAGAAAAGTTCAAGTTTCTGCGTCCTGAGCGCGTGTGCGTCAAACTAACTAACGCCTTGTTGTGATATGGAAGTATGTTATGGCGTGTGTGTGTGTGTGTGTGTGTGTGTGTGTGTGTGCTCTG
>NW_027467047.1:15000-35000 GCF_046128005.1 Genypterus blacodes | reverse complement strand
CAGAGAGACACAGAGGCAGAGAGGCAGAGAGGCAGGGAGACAGCAGAGGCAGAGAGACAGAGACGCAGAGAGACAGAGACGCAGAGAGACAGGGAGAGAGAGAGGCAGGGAGACAGACAGAGAGAGAGAGAGAGAGAGAGAGAGAGAGAGAGAGAGAGAGAGAGAGAGATAGCCTGCCTGGAGGCCTGTGAGCTTGGTGCTCACTGTGTGATGTCATCACGACATGCCGCCACCTGCTGCTGTGGTTAGTGAACTACAGGCCACAGACAGACAGATCCACTTAAACACTTCAACACTTTCTCATCTTAACTCTTGTAATGTTTTGACTTTAGTCCCTATTCTTCCAGTCAGTAATAATGATATGACGCAGCATGAAAGACAAAAGACGTGCAGGTTACAAAAGAGAGGCTGCTGAAAGAGACCTAGAACTGAATGATTTAGTCACTTGGCTTAATTGATAAGTAATGAGCCCAGCACAGAAAACAGAACAAAAACACAGAACTATACCAGGCTCACAACTTTTCAGTCAACCATCATACAAACCATCACCATCCACCACCAGCAATAACAACAGTTGGTTTTGCGTTGACTCACGTAGTCTTCAGGAAACAAATGTCCAAATGACTTACAAGTGATGATTGATAAATCCTGAGCCAAGACGCATTCATCTAGGCTCACAATTTATCATTCACCTCTCATCTGATCACACTGACATGCAAATAAGAGTATTTACATTCACATTCTATTCATTTGTGTGTCTTTGGTAAAACCACGATAAATCTGTTTTTATAATGTTATCCAAATGAGGAACTTAATGACAGAAAATAAAGATCAATCAAATTAAAGACACAGGACACAGATGGAAAATTTTCATCATCAGCTTTTAATTCTTTTTATTAAGATTTCTTAAGGTTTTTCTCTTTAAACTGAATTTGTTTGTTTTTCACAGCAGTTTTGTGATTTTTTTATCATTATTAATATTTCTTATGGATCCTATCAGTAAAGGAGAAGAGTTGCTCAGTAAATCAGCATTCACAGTCAAACCTTCTTATCAGTTTTTATAAGTCTCTTTTCAGTTATTAACTTTACGAACCATTTTTCTGCTTTACATGTCTCAAAAATATAAAAGTTAAATAATAAACATTCCATTCAAATAGATTTTATACAGCGATTCTCGATTCATATTCATTATTTTCCAGTGTGACATTAAAATTAAATCCAGCATCTTCACATCTTCAATGCTTTGAGGAGGAAACCCTCTCTTCTTCTTCTTCTTCTTCTCCTCCTTCTCTGTCATCCCTCCTTCTCTTCTCTCCAACAATCAATGAACTGACTTTGATCAATTAAATGAGTATAAACAAACATTATATTATGCTTGAAATTAATCTATAAGCTTAATTTGTTAAAATTTACTTTAAAAAAAGAGAATGTAAAATGACAGAATGATTTTTTCTTTCCAATCCTAAGCAATCGTGGAAAGTAAAAAGGAAGTTTCTCAGTTTCAAGAATAATTTAATTAAAAAATGAACACACAATTTTTGGCATTTTCAATATCGCGACATTTAGGAGAAAATAAAGGAAATAAAAAAAATACCCTAACTGTAAAGATTTATTTTCTGAATTTCCTCCCTTACAGATATTTATCAAAGCATTAAAATGATTTGTAAGGAATATTTTCCTTTCTTTTTTGTATCTTGAGGGAGAAAAGAAGGAAGGAAGACGAGAGCATACGAGGAGAGGCATTTCATGGAGAGGCGTCCTCCATCCATCCAACCAATCACAATGAAGATCAGTTTGTGGTTTGAAGGTTTCCCAGCATGCATCAGAGTTTATCTCCAAACATCATCTTAGAAAAACACAATAGCGAGGGATGCAAAACCAGAAAGCTCCTTCCTCACAAGAGAGGAAGAGCGAGGATGAGGAGGGGGAGGAGAGGCTCACTGGAGTGTTAGTGATGTCACAGGCAGACTGGTTGGCTCCAGGCTCAGTGGGAGGAGCCAAACAAACAGGACTGTGTGGGCTAAAAGTGTAAACAGAAAATCCTCTTTATCAACGACAGAACATTTGACAAATGAAAGACGCTTGAATGTGTTTTCATTCATTCATCTAAAAGCTGCACAGTAAAAAAAACCTTCTGAACGTCAGACAACTCATTAATACTCCTGATTAAACCTCACAAAGTTCCTCACTGAGCCGCGTCAGTCAGACTCAGCTTCAAGTTTGGCTTTATCTTGTAGAATCCCTTCATGTCTGTTCTAAATCAATCAACTATTGTTATGATCATTACTATTTGTTAGAATCATTTTTCTTCATGAACATGAAGTTAAACCTGCCAGAAACCTAAAGGAACCTATGAAGGAACCTATGAAGGAACCTGGTTCTAGAACCCAAAGTGTTAGATTGGTGTCAGATTGGTCTCATTAATTTGTTTTGTTTAAACTGCAGCTTTTTGGTAAAAAACAAATACAGAAAAAAAGACAAAATTCTAAAAATGACATTACAGGGTTAAAAAAGGTGACGTAACAATAAGAAAAATGAATTCCTTTCAATGCTCGACAAATAAATACAATTAAAAATGTGTCTTCTAGCCACACCCACACTCAGTGATGTCACAGGAAGAACACCTGCTGTGACATCAGGGGTGTGGGCGTGGTCAAGTGCACAACATGTGTACACCAGCAGAGGGCGAGCTTACAACTCCAATCAGAGAGAGGGGCGGGGCTAACAGAGGGTGAGGCGATGTGGGCGGGGCTCCTCTGAATCTCATTTGATATGTTTGGTTAAGTTTTCAAGTAAAGTCACACTACTGGTCAGCTCAGCTCTCAGTCCACACACACACGCACACACACACACACACACACACACACACACACAATGAAAATGCAGCATTGTGCGTATCCGTGTGTCCCATAATGCTTTTCTTCCTGTTTAACTAAAAGTCATTTTAGTACCTATGCTGCCTTTGATTGTGCTCGGAACTCTGATAAATCCAACCTCCTCCTTGAAGGCGTAAAGCTCTCACACAAAGCATCTAACATAGAGAGGGAACTACCATCTACCAAGTTACTGAACTTACATTCAAAGGCACCATTGGTTCCTCCTGGCTCCACAGCTCGGGGTTTTCAAACTGAGGATGAAAAGATGAAGGCTTTCCTCTAAACGCTGCCCCCTGGTGTTTGGTCACCTGGGATGAATGGGGACATAAACACTAACCATCTCCACAGTATTCTCCTGTACACTGAGCTTATATATGCACTGGGACAATCTTCATCATCATGCTAACAAATCATACCAAACGCAGACCAAAGTTCTCCAGGAACCCCAGAGTTCCCTCAGCTTTACCTTCCCAACATTCTCAGAGCACAGAACCTTCCAAAGGATTTCCTCAGAGAAGGTTCAAATCCCATCACCATCACAGACCAGCGTGGCTGCGTTCACATTGATACTTTGGACATTAGAGAGGTCCAAAGAACATTAGCCATGTAATGCTGCCACCTGCTGGACCTTTTAAAACAGCAGCGTCTTGTTTCAGCAGTTATACTGTTGAATCCCTCAATCAGTACTTGGTACTTGTCTTCATCATGCCTGTGGTTCCAGAGTACTAATCCACAGGTACTCCACATATTGCTCCCCACTCTGGAGAAGGCTTGGCTGATTACGGCATTTTAGGCTGTAGCCAATAAAATGAATTATCGTGGAAGGGTTGAGTTGTGTCAAAGTGCCATGAGTGACTGGCCTGTACTCAGCCCCGTCCATTCTGGAGCCAGTTAGAAAGAACTCAGAAGAACAGAAATCCTACAAACATAATATGTGGATGATGTGGGCGGGGCTACACTGCCCCAATGTACAACTAAACTGCTGTATTTGATGGCAACTGAGAAAGTGTCACATGATACCAACTGACCAATCACAAGCTTCATCTAACCGTCAAGATGAACATCTCACATGAACTCCTGTGCCCAAGGTCATTGTGTTCAAAAATCTACGACGACTGCAAACAAAGAGATACATAAGAGGCTGGAACTGACGAAGAGGAGGAGGAGGAGCCAGGTGGAAAAGGTACTCACAGAATAAACACTTTCTTAAATCCTTGACCCTCAAAACGAGCCTGAGAACGTCCCCACTGACCCATTGAATCAAGTCAGAACCCTGTTATGGTCCCCTAGACCTTCTGAAGCCCCTAGAACCTCCCTAGAATTCCATCAAAGACCCCAAAGACCCCTCGGATCTTCTCCATGATGCATAGACGTTTGGATATGAGCTACTCAAGTGGCACCAAGATGTTTGTGTGCTGGTAAGACACAGATACGCACAACTGAGGGAGGAAGAGGAAGAGGAAGAGGAGGAGCCTGGTGGAGGAATGATGGGGGGGGGGTCATTGGTATTTTTGTAGTAAAACAGGGAAAATATTTCAACCCTGTGTGTTTTTTCTCTTTAATTATTGGTTTGTTTGTGTCACAAACAAACAAAAATATAAATCTTTTAATAACATAAACCTACAGCTTCTTTTATTCTGTTGCATATAATAATAATATAAATAATTTTGATCATTTTTCGTGATTCATCTCTGTTCTTCATGGGGAAGTAAAGTGTCATGCAGAATATTCATGCTGGTAAACGACGTCGTAAAAATGCTTTTTTCTGCGTTGCGACCCGGCGGCCGTGTGTCCCTCCTGCTGGGTCGGGCTCTGCAGGCTCCGCCCCCTTGTCCATCATGGAGGAGGAGCCTCACAGGGACACGAGGGCCGAAGCAGCTCCGGACGCTCGGTGAAAAAAGAAAGAAAGAACCGTCGTTGTTTTGTTTTTTTAATCTGTCTGCGGCGTCTCTGCGTCTTCTTCTCTGGTTTCATTCATGTCATGCAGCTTTGCAGCGAGGATGAAGATGAAGGGAAGGAGAGAAAGAGGAAGAGAAGGAGAGAGTTTGTCTGTTTTCCCCTCAGCAGATTCTCTCTTAGTATCTGTTCCTCTCAAAGTTGAGTTCGTCCATGAAAGTAACAAACTCAAAGATGTTAGCAAACCTTCTGCTACAAACAAACAAGGAAAACTTGTCCGTGGAACTTCAGTGAAAATTTCAACAATCAAGAAGAAAAAAAATCTGCCAGTGAGACAAAAAAATCAAGTCAAGCTAAAAGGATTCTGAGTGTAAAAACAATCCCAATCACTTTGATTTCAGCCATTTTACCTGAATTAAGGAGGTCGCTCCAGTGTCTTATTTTTCAAAGTTTTTGGTGAATTTTAGCGACATTCTAAGTCTTTTTCTTGTTACGAATGGACCAATGTGTTTGAATCCTCCAGAACCTCCTGAACTTTACTTTCTACAACCAAGAGTGGAAGAAGTTTCAGGAATGAAGATTCATTTTGAGAACTTTGACATTTTTCATTTACACAATAAAGGAGCTGTCTTTTCCTTTCTGTTATTTTTCTATGGTGTATGGATTGAACAGGTTGAAGAAATCTACCAAATCCACAACCCTTTTCTAGATTTTTTCTAATTAAAAAAATGTCTGTTCAGATATTTTTGAAGATTCAAGACGAAAATCAAGACAGAAACATTTTTCTTCTTTAGTGTTGGATTTTGTTGTCTCTATATTTATTTATTTCTAATCTAGATGTTTTCTTTTTTTTTTTCACTTCCTGTCCCCCGGTCTTGCCAAACAGTTTGACGGCAGATTTTTTTCACTTGTTTGAAGAAAGTTTTACTTTTCAGGACTCGATAATCAGTAAAAATGAGAGTTTGTTATTGGCGATATGGAAAAGTAGCCACGCCCCCCAGCTTGCATAGTGGTTTGAGTGTGTAGATGAGCGGTGCTGCGTTTGCAGGCTGTTGGAATAAAGAGTTTCACTGAAGTCTCCAAAGTCATCCATTTTGTGTTTTTTCACACTTTTTCGGCGTCACGATGATGATAAAAACGGAGCGATGGGTAACGAGCCGTCAGCCTCGTCTCTGAGTGGTTCAGGCTGGCGTCCATGCTGTGGTTTGATGCGACAGAGTGTCAGAGTTTGTAAAGTGTTGGTACACTCTGTGTTCAAATGGCTTACGTGTAGCTACATCCTGGATATGAATGTCATGGCAACGCTCAACTCAGAACGTCTGGCGTGATTCGGACGATTGTCACCTCTCTGCATCTCCTTCACTTCTCTTCCTCTCTCTCCTGTTTTCTGTAGTGGATCCTGTAGGGGGCGATGGAGGAGCAGCATCGTGATGTTTTTCTCGTAGAGAAAGCGAAGATTTAGAAACTCAACACTGAAAGAAAAAGGAAAGAGATTTTAGTAAAGTTTCAGAACAGAAATTGTAACAACCTTTGACCCTCAGACACCAGACGGACGACTCAGCAAAACGTCTTTGCTTTGGTTTTTCATTGTTTGGTTGTTTTTAATCTGTGACGTTCCAGATTCTGTTGTTGTGTTTAATCAGATTCAGTTCTGGTGCAGCAGAAGGTCAAAGGTCATTTTCACACATGAACTCACAAGCTGGATGAGGCTGATGGGTAAAACTTTTTTTTTCTCCAAATTGTTGTTGCATAATTTGTGTGATATAAGAAAACAGCCATTTCAATTTTTTTCAAATTTATCACAGCTTGTTCCAAATTCTATTCAATTTAGAATGAACTTTTCCCCCCTAAACGTCCGATATAAAGATTTACTTTTACTATTCGCCACCTAAAATTTTGATTATTTTTTGGAAACTTTTCAGAAACTGGAAGGATTCTGCACAAGTGCACTTTACTCAGACAGTTTCCTCTCGTATCGATTTACCCACCATCACTCCAGGTCTACCTTTGGACTCATGTGGACTTTAGGACTCGAGCCTCTTTCCTCACTGTTTGGTCAATGATGCAGGATTGATCATTGATTGACTGATTTGGTTTGTCTTTGGTTGCATCATAGCTTGTCGACCAATCAATGAGCAGAATCAGATCAAACACAGACCCTGTTGGTAAAGAGGCCGAAGGAATTTGTTTTTTCGGTTTTACTGTAAATTCTCAAACAGTGGGCGGGGCCTTTTACAGGAAGTACTTTTTATTTATTTCTCAGCTGTTTTATCTTTGAACATATGGACTTAGCTGGAAGCAGATCAGATTTTGCCGATGCTGATCAATTACCACTAATGAGAACTCAACACCTCCTCCCCTTTGGGTTCAGGTAAGTTTACACACTTGAGTTTGAGAGTAGATACACATGTGGTTGGGCTTTCCACAGCTCTGCTTCACGTCAGGTCTCTTCTTTAGCGTGTTTTGTAAACATGTCAGCCTTTTATTCTGACACATCTGCAGGAAGTGATGAGTTTCATTAACAGCAGCTGAACACCATGGAGGCGGAACAAAGTAAGTAAAGACTGTAGTTCTGTGGTGATACTCTCATACTCTCACCCCGTTAGTATTTGAGAATTTAGAGTAAATGGAGTTTGACCATTGTAGAAGTTTAAGCTACAACACAACTTTGTAAACATGCAAATACAAGGAAAAGACTTCTACAACGGTGCTGCTAAAATGCGTCCAAACTGTCTCTAATCTGCTGTTAGAACTCTTTAGATGGAAGTAAAAGTAACAACACACACACACACGCACACGCACACGCACGCGCACACACACACACACAGATTTCAGTCCTTGGTGCTGCTAAGTCCTCTGAAATCACACATGTGAGCTCACTAATGAAAAGCTGATGAGACCGGGAGAGAACAGCAGAGGTCAGGAGGTCAGAGGTCAGGAGGTCAGAGGACTGCAGGCGACCAGGAGTGAGTAGAAAAACAGAGTGACCAGACCTCGATCAAACACACCAATCATTGATTCATTGGGTTCTGATTTTCAACACAGCTTTTTACTTTCAGTACTTCCATTTAGTGTGTGTAGCAGCGGAGCACAGCCCAGGTGCTGCAGCACCCTGGAGGGTTCCTTAGTATCAGTTTGAGCCAGGTGTGGTTCACATAAACACAACATGAAAACACACAAAACATGAAACAAAAAGAAACACAGAAGAAGACGAAAAAAACCACAAACAGCGACAAACAGCGACGCTCACATTCTTACATGGAGAAGCGATTTGCTTCTTTTCCTCCTCCTCATCATCACACTCTTTCTCCATGGTTGACATTGCTGCCCTCCCTTCACCTACAACATCACTTCAGTTGCCACTCGTTTCATTTTTCTGTCTTTTAAGCATCGTCTCCTGTCTTCGTCCTTTGCTGAAATCCGCAGTGCTCCAAATTCTATATTTCACTTGCTTTGATTTTGGGTTCACCATGACAAAAGACACCAGCAGGGGGCACCGATGGGTCTCACAGAAACACAAGCACAGTTTTGGACAACATTAAGACAGACGAGGGGAGGACACACTTGAGAGGAGAAGACAGGAAGACCAATCGGACGCTTTGCGGAGAACAAGAAGTTCACAGGCACAAAGTTTTGAACAGGAAACAGAAACAAAGAGGCTGAGCAGATTCCTGAGTCGTGATTGGATGGAATGGAGGGGACAGCATGAGTAAAGGACAAAAGTGGGACCATAGCAGAGGTTAGCCGAGACTCCGAGGTCAACGCTTTCAATCTGTCCAATGAAAACTCATTCAACAAATCAGTCAAGTTCCATTAACAGTTGAATTATATTTACTGTGAACTTTTGCTCATTATTCTTGGGTCTAAAATGGTCAAATGTAAAGATATCCAGTCAAAACCGTTTGGAATCAGCCTTTAAAAAGTCACAAAGTTCCAGAAGAATCCAGAAATGCGACCCCAGAGCTCTCAGCAGAAGCTAAAGAAGAAGAAGTCTGGAACATTTTAATAAAACAATCAAATCAGATAAGAATGTGGCAAACGGCTGATGATCCTGAAAGGTTCCCTCACATCAATCAGAACCCTGCAGGAACATTCAGCTTTGGTTTGTTTGCTTCCTGCACGTTCAGTTTGAAACCTTTGCAGATGTCTTTGGTACTTTCACCAAACGTTCGTCTCTGTGTCCAGAAAACAGAACAAAGTCCACGGCTCCTCTACAGACGCAGCTGATGGCACGTGACAGGTAACCAACCAGAACCCCCAGGTCAGAACCGTCCTGATAGAGATCTTTAAATGCAAATATCTTTGCATTCTCATCTTAATGACGAGGTCCAGATGTCCCCCAGATGTCCCCCTGATGTCCCCTGTGTGCCAGGGTTCTGTCCTAAAACCTTCACATCTCAGAAACGTTCCCCAGATAGTCACATCAGAACCAAACTGTAACACAATCTGGTTTTGCAGAACATGTACAGAACATGTGGGGAACATGTCCAGAACATTCCCAGACCCTCTTTTGTCTCAAGAGGTTCAATCATTCAGAATTAACTTGAAAAGTACAAAACTCCTGGAGTCTGGAATGGTCGAATTTTTGTTTACTCAGAACCTCAGGAGTTCTGTGGAAAACTGATCCGGAATGTCATGAGACTTTAGAAGAAAAAAAACACAAAGGGTTAAATCGTTGCATTGTCATATTGTAGGAGTGAAGGAACATGAGGACAACGGGAAAAGATGAGATGAAGAAGAAGCAGACGGGAGGAAACGGGAAAATAGATGAGGAGTTTACGTTTCACTATTTATTCTTGTTCATAAAACTGAAGGGAAACGATGGAAGCGGCTGGATTTGAGCTTTTATTTTCATGTCTTAGCGTTAGTTCACAGTTAGCGTTTGGTTTGCATATATCTGATAACTGCAGGACGCCCCCCGCCCCCCCCCCCCACCCAAGAGAAAACAAAAACAAAAACAAAAGCTACCAATGTTAATGTTTCTCTTATCTTAAGTCTCTGAAGATCCATAAGAAAGCAGCTATACAAGACCGACTACAAATGGACCCCCGCCCTGCCTGAAAAAATAAACTTTCCCCCCCCCCCCCTTACAGTACCTAGGTTGGTCTTTTTTCTGACCAATAGCATCGTAGCATTTCGGCATGCATAATGTCAGCCCCGCCCACCTCTTGCATTCAAAGAGGCAACGTTTTTTTTGTCCTGCATGCTTGTTAGTGTGTGTGTAGAAACACACACGTCCATACACACTCTAATGTTAAATACTGAGGCTAAAATCTTATCAAACCGACGTCCCATTGGAGGACGTTGACATATCAATAACCTTATTGCTTGCAATGGAAACCCATGCAGATTCATCTACAACGCAAACTTTACATATGTACATCGCACTAAAGCCACCAATCAGCAGCGGCGTTGGTGAAAGTGTGATAGAAGAGGGGTGGAGGGCGAGATGAGGCAGAGGTGATCAGAGCTGAGTGTGTGTGTGTTTACATCTGTGTGTGTGTGTGTGTGTGTGTACATCATTATGGTAAATCTCCATGTTATCCACTCAGTTTTGTCCATCATCATGTCCTCAAATACACATCTTCTTTGTTATTTTTGTTGTTATCCGGTTACAATGAAGAAAATGGGACAAAACGAGCCGGTAAGATGCAGATTTTGACAAAATAGTCAAATAAATCATCAATCATCAGATCCAGACCCCGAACCTGAGCATGAGGCCAAAACAGCTCCAAACACAACGACCCAAACAGAGGAGAACATCTCCATGGTCTCCAGCTGGTGGCGCTGTGGTGGGGCAAACTGACAAAATTCATACTTGGACTTTATATGAAGCGTCACGGTCAAATCAGAAAAAGAACAAAACCATTTACTGACTTCAGAGTGAATGCAAACGCCAAAGCGCTAAATGCTAAAGCTCAGAGCTAAAGTGCTGAATTTAAGTTTAATATCCAGCACAGCGTCACCATGTTGGAAGACAAACACAAGTCAGAAAACAGAAAGAGAATCAGAGACACCAATCAATCTGATTTGGCCGATGTCCTTCTCCCCATGCTCTCATCTCCAAATATTCCCACAAAGTCATCATCATCATCATCATCATCATCATCTCACGAGAGGAATCCTGTGCTCATCTTAAGATCAGACCAGAGATCAAATATGATCTCATTCAATTGTTTTAGAATACAATGTAAGTTTGGAAACTAGGAGAGGAGCGCAAGGAGGGGGAGGGGGTGGGGGTGGGGGGGGGGGGGGAACATAGGATCCAACAAGTCAGGAACAAAGAGTCAACAATTACATTAAGAAAAAGGAAATACAATAAACAAAGCTAAGTTGTGACATCATCACACATAATGCTGCTAAATGACATAAGTCCAGAAATCTGTCTTTCTTTTGCACAAAAACAAAGAAAGGAAAGAAAAGCTCACTCTTCCAGTTGTATTCGTGCATCGAGGTAGACGCAGGTCTGGCGTGCGCCAACACACACACTCACACAGACACGCACACACACTGTGGCGTGTTGGTTTGTCACTGCTGATGAGCGTCTGAACACAAACATCAAACACAGCTGTGTGTTTATCTACATTGCATATTTATGTGTTTGTATGTTGTCTTTGTGTCGTCTCTTCTTCTGGTGGCTGGGTGGCATGATGATGCTGTTGTTGTTGACATTGTTGTCTCATCTACCACGGGCTGTCACTCCAGTATCCGTTCACAGTTCCTCCCACTGACAAGCAGAAACGAAAAGAAGAGACGGATGGACAGAAGAGGAGGAAGGAGGGGAAAGGAGGGAGAGGGAGGGGGAGAGGGAAAGAAAGAGAAGCCAAAAAGGGATAAAAACTAAAAACAGTGCCACTGGCTGCTGCTGAGCCACACTGAGTTAATGTGAGTGGTGATGTTTGGTGGTGATGAAGGTGGAGATGAAGTCAGACCCCAGGAACCCCACGTTCTCAGTCTGCGGCTGAGATGCTACGTCCAAAAGTTTGCAGGTGTAAGCAAGCGGCTGCCTGGTCTGAGGGCCTTTTCACACCAAGGAGAATATGAATATAAAGCTTAACCATTACTAAAGTCATGAATATCTGATCTCCACCTTCTGAAGATAAAGACCACTGATGCATGGTTCATCCCAACGCTGATCAATGCTGTCCCAACATGAAGAACCTCCAGGTCTCTGCTCCCTCAAACACGGACCCTCAGGATCTGCACACGAGTGCAGAGCTGATGGGAGAAAACAAACATGGCCACAGAAAAAGACGAAGAGTCTGGAACCTGCTGACTGAACAATCTGACCTTGTACCAAATCAGGATGCTGGTGCGTGTGTGGGGAGTCTGGTCACCGGTGCTGGATTAGAGGTCACAGCATCACACCGTCCATATTCCAGGTGGATCTATACATCTACAGCACTCACAGCTCCTATTCTCCAATAACTGGAATAACTGGAACACTCGGCAGGTGAGGGTGGATTTGATCTGATGAATCTGTGGCAGATGTAGTTATGTGACGCACACCTGGATGGTTGTCACATCACATCACATCACATTTACACTCTGCATCAGCATGTGATCTCAGCACACCTGATCGATTGTCAATGCAAGGTGCAAATAGCGCCCAAGAAGCCAAAAATACAGGAAGTCTGTGGAGTTTCTGGTCCAATTGTCAGCACAGGAGGGATTTTAGGAGCAACGTAAGGAGGCGCTGAAGATGGAAGGGATGTCCAGCTGGACTCTTGGGGTGAACACAGACCATCACTGATATGATATCAAACTGTTTACAGACTTGTTGTGAAAAGGCCCTGATGCTGAGAGAAATATTAATGTGCCTCTAATGTCCAAGGAAGAAAGAGAAGGGAAGTCAACGTCCCCATTCTTCCCATCTACAATAAAGCTCTTTGCAACTTGTAGCGGGGCCTTTAGTTGAGAGCCCGGGTCAGGCAGAGAGGATGAAGAGCAGCTGAGGAGCCATAAACCATGTGACACAGTGATGATTCCATGGTGTCCAGACGCAGAAGATTTGTGTTCACCTTCACTTGTTTTGCACTTTGCAGCATCTCTATTTAGTCTGAATGTGTTTGGGTCTAATGCACTGTTAGTTGTTCAGATCTACTCTAGGTGCTATAATGTCAGCCAATACCCAGAAGGCTCTGCGTCTTCTATCAGCGCCCTGACTGAATCCACTCTAATCTCCTGTGACTCACTCTCAATGGAAAGGTCATGAAAACTTCCTCTGGATGAGTTCAAACTGAAGGCAAAGCGGAGATTAGAGTTAAAACATCAAAATACATGCAGACCATAGAAATATGTAAATGGATCATAAACAAACGTGGACGCACTGTAAGCAGGATGAAGATTAGTTTAGGGTTGACGCAGTCGCAAGGTTGTTTACCAAACGTGATGTAATCTCCACACTGCCGCAACATCGCTTTGGATTTCAGCAACATTACCCTGCAAGGTCGCCCCGCAAGGTCGCCACGCAAGGTCGCCCCGCAAGGTCGCCCCGCAAAGTCGCCCCGCAAGGTCGCCCCGCAAGGTCGCCCCGCAAGGTCGCCCCACAAGGTCGCCCCGCAAAGTCGCCCCGCAAAGTCGCCACGCAAGGTCGCCCCGCAAGGTCGCCACGCAAGGTCGCCCCGCAAAGTCGCCCCGCAAGGTCGCCCCGCAAGGTCGCCCCGCAAAGTCGCCCCGCAAGGTTGTGCCATGACTCATAACACAAAGGGAAAAGAAAATTATTGCAAGAGAATGAGCAGATGGCCAAAGCTAGTAAAGTGTGGGAACATGACAATTAAGTCGAGGCCATGAATTACTGTAACACGGCCAGGCAGTAGGCTTTAGTAATCCAGTGTTGTGTCTGTTACGGGTTTCCTCTACTCATCCTGGTCCTGCTTTGGGAGCAGTCAATAATATATTATTACCAAGCTTCCATGTGAAATACAAAGATATGACAGGACTTTGTTTTATCTTTGTAGGGTTTGTTTGTTTGTATGTTCGGCTTACAATACATTGAAATAACTCAATTAAAGTCTGTGATGCCCTACAAATCTCGTACAATCACATTATGAGCTGGGCCGTGCGTTGTTCTCCTTATGGTAAGGGACAGTGGGGATTAAGGGCTAGTGCATATTTTATGAAGATTAAAAATCAATAAATGTCTCAGATTTAGAAGGGAGGCTAATTGTCCTCTTGGCACCCGACACCTGTCCTCCTCTGCCCCAAATCTGTAGCTTAGTTTAGTGTACTGAAGCTTGAGACAGCCCTGTCTCAGAATATTTGTATGAAATTGAGTTCATATCCAAGAATCCTATGTAACTTTTCCTCCTGTCTAAAGGGAAAACACAGTGTGTGTGTGTGTGTGTGTGTGTGTGTGTGTATCAGTTTCTATCATCAAGTTGATGTTAAGTAATTGATCTACAGGCTTTAATTCTAATGAAATGCTACAGTATTTTGGATATTTGTTTAGAGATATGCTTTCATCTTTATAACTATAAAAATTATTGTATATTTGAAAAATATGATCTAGGTGTAGGTCTGCTGTACCTTATTAGATCTGATCTCATCCTGGAGTTTGACCTTCTACATGAGGAGAAACATGCAAGCTGCATTCTGTCTGTATGTATGTGCGTGTGTGTATATGTGTGTGTGTGTGTGTGTATGTGTATGTGTGTGTGTGTGCGTGTGTGTCTGTGTGCGAGTGTGTGCGTGTGTGTGTATGTGAGCCCTTTAAGGCTCATCATGTGTTTTAAAGTCTCTTATCTATCATTAACATTAAGTTTTGGGCTTGAAAGCGTTGAAGTGCGAGTGCAGTTGAGAAACAGGCAAGTAGCAACAGGGAGAGTTAAGAGGTAAGTGAACTAGATGAACCTAATATAGTGAGTCCCTGTTAGTAAGGCAGGTGTGTTAGTGTGTGTGTTAGTGCATTAGTGTATTTGTGTGTGTGTTTTACTTCTGTATACTACACAAAGCAAATACTTTTCCTTATGCTAAAGCTTCTATATCAGTTTAAGCTTTTTTGTGTGTTCTTTGTTTTGTTTTTTTTATTTAGCTGGGATACTCGTCTGTCCCTCTAGTGGCCATTGGCTGAATAATAGTTCTGCGTCTTCATTGCTATCAGAGGAAATCATGTACGTGATGGAGGCGAGCGAGCAGTCAGGATGGATGCAATGTCCTTCAAACACGCCATGTTCTCCTGTGATGCTTCCCATAGGTGACATTGTTGCTGTTGTTGTTGTTGTTGACACTTTGTTGTTGTTGTTTTTCATTCTTTTCCTGGTGACATGGGTGCGATGCTACAGGATGGAGGGGATGGGAGAATGGCAGCGCCTCAGGCCGGCAGGCTGGAAGGGCTCAAAGGTGGAGTTAGTGATGGGAGTGAGGCGCAGAGGGGCGCCGGTCATCCCCGAGATGTTATTGAGGCTGCGCGACTTCTCGTAGCCCGTGGCTACGGGAAGATGGCGAGCAAATAGCGTGTGTTAGCGCAGGTAATGAAGGGTGGGTGAGGTGTTGAGTGTGAGATGGTTGGTTACAGAGGCAGAAGGTTGAGATATGAGTTATTTGGAATGTAAATGTGTGATGTTAGGATTGAATGAGAGCACGTTCACGTTCAGAGCAAAGAGAAACCATTTGTCACAGTCACCAGCATTTATAAACCAAACAAAATAATATAAAATCAGCCCAAACCAAATAAAACATTTCAGACAGAAGAAGGAAGTCAGATAAAAGGCAGACAGACAGACGGACGGAGAGACAAAGAGATGGACAGACAGACAGAAACAGAGGGACAGACAGAGACAGGACAAAACAGGAATATGGGTTACGAAAATCAGCTGTCAGTTGGACGTTTGCCATCACATCTATAGAAACCTGCGGGTGGCGCTGTACAACACCAACACAAACTGCAGCAAAAGGCAAAGTCCAGTGGACGGGAACCCAAGAACTCTATTGGTGTTTGTTCTCTTTAGGTCTTCCCTTAAGTTTTGTATTGAGTCCACATCCACTGGACCAGCTGCTCTGGAGAGAACAAACCAGCCAGGAGGTCAAGGGACTGAGGGGAACTCAGGTTTAAGTCGTCTGGAGCTGAGCTGAGCTGAGCCGAGTCAGGGCCACAAACACACAATCATCCTGACGAAGAATCGACGGGAGGAGCACAGACAGACGGACGGACAGACAGACAGACGGACAGACTGGAAGATGCCTCAACTTTGACTGATGATCTGAGTATTAATGAGATTTATGTGAGTACTTCTGTTCTGTGAGTCAGGTCCCACTGCTCTCATAGCATCCAGAACCATTCAGTTCACAAACACCACAACTCAATTCAACACTATTAGTGGAATACAAAGAACATTGAAAACTTGGGATTTCAGACACAATAAACCCTCCAACATGTCAGAGTCCTGAGAGACTCACAGCACGTCAACCTCACACATCCACACACACACACACACACACGTTTAGACTGAAGGAAAACCTAACTGAGGACGACAGGACGAGGACGGAGGGAGGAGGACGGAGGGAGGAGGACAGAGGGAGGAGGACCGAGGGACGAAGACGGAGGGACGATGCCTGCTGACGCTGTAATGAGCTGCTGCTTGCACAGACTGATTACATTTGAAACAGGTCATAGGACTGAATCCATGTCTCCACCTGCCTGTCTCTGATTGGACGGCACAGGAGAGTAAAGTAAGAAGCTCTATTTCAGATCCAACTGAATACTCAGGAGGCATTCTGCATAGTAGAAACCATAGCGACAGATTTGGGTCAGCATGTTGTAAGGGCCTCAGTCTGTGAGTGTGAGTGTGTGTGTGTGTGTGTGTGTGTGTGTGTGTGTGTGTGTGTGTGTGTGTGTTCGTATGTGTGTCTGTCTGTGTGTGTGTGTGTGTGTCTCCATGTTTCCTGTGTAACAGCACACATTTTGCTCTGTTTAACCAGCTGTGTGTGCAGCTTCAACCCCTGTAACCACGACGATCAATCAGCAGCCCCTGGAGCTCTTAGCTGATTGGAACACACACACACACACACACACACACACACACACACACACACACACACACACACACACACACACACACACACACACACACACACACACACACACTGCAGCAGTGCAGAGATTGATTGGGATCAATAACCTCAGTATTGTACAAACAGCACATATTTATAGCCTCCTGTGGTTCTTGATCTTCCCTGCTGGAGGATTTTTACGATGAGGATCTGATTTCCTTTATCACCCTGACAACGTTCATTAACTTTAGACAATAAACAACAAAATGGACTGAGTAGCATTTTAAATTCCACGACTTGAGGAGTCACATCAGACGCAGCACTGAACAAAATGGCGGCTCTAAAGTGGGCCTGAATCTTATGTTTATGATTTAATACAGTTTAAATGGAATTAGAATAATAAACTACTGGTGAGATCATGAATGTGTTGGTCAGGGTTAAAGCTTACAGCTGCATGCTTGATTGTATATTTAGCATCAATTAGCTCCCTGGCTAATTCTTGATGTGGCTTTTTGGCTCCACCCCTTACGCGTGTGGTTTGCATTGCTTGTTGATTCTTCACAGCCAAAGCAAGAAAGCGCATGTTTCCAGGTATGAAAGTTCTCTGAGCGCAGTTAGCTGAGCGCGGCTAGCCTGCTGTGCTGCGATGTCGTACATACCTGCTATCAGTCAGACTTTAGTAACACAACGCAGGGGGAGAGACTGAGGAGGATAGCCTGAGGATGGGATGATACACAGTGTTAGAGATGTACATGAGGGAGGAGGTAAAGGAAAGGGGGATGATGATAAGAGATAGCGTGCACTAGGAGCTTTAGCACTAGCTCCGAGCTCTGTAAATGCCGCGGCCTCATGTTCATTATGTTGTTTTTGGTGCCCTATAGCATTGTATAATATTTGTTGACTTTAAAGTTTCTGCGTGTACACGTGTGTCCTGGACTCCACATGCTGCTTTCATGACGCTAACATTACAGGCACAGCTTGGGTTAGCTTGTTGCAGATTTAATCTTGTTTTCACTCACTTTCCCTTTTTGTCATTTTTTTCTGATCCACTCTTCCTTCCACCATCTGTCAGTCTTTGGCTCCAGACGTTAGCTAACGCCTCTACTCATTTAGCTGAAGAGCTGCAAAATATCTACATAGTAAAAGATGAGCATGTTGCACTTTGTTTATGCCATGAAAGCAATCAGAAGAGTCACTGTGCTAACTAACCTCATATCATGACTCATACATTTTGTGGCCTTTTCAAAAAGGTTTTGTGCCAAAACGAAATGTAAATACAACTTGCGACGGTTCCATTGCACCTCATGTTACTATGTGGGAGGAGCCAAACATGGGTAAAGCTAACATGAAGGAGGGAGGGAGGACAGGAAGGGTGAGGGTTCAAGGAAGAACAAGTTCAAATATCATCTCAACAACAGATCTACATGCAGGAAAATCTGTTAGCCTGTTTGAGATTCAAACTAAGACCGGATTCATTTAAAGGCCACAACAGGAGAAGACACACAAAACAACCACATGTAGATTTGTGATGATCAAGAAACAATGTTTGCATTAAACACAAAAATTGTGAAATGACAAAACCTGCACAGGAAGAAACAAACAGTCACATGACACAAACACATGCAGATAACTGAGGGACAACGAGGAGAGGAGGAAGGAGACAACAAGACATAAGAGAAGAAAAGAAAACAAGAGATAGAATTTCTATGTCACTAACTGATATGATGTTGATTGAAGGATATTCCATGATTTTTGGGGAATTTACGCATTTAGTCAAATCACTGAGATATGGCTTTAAATTGACACATAAAGAAATCCATACATAGAGCCATCATATCAAACACAGGATCCACACTGCTAACAGAAAGACTATCCTGTCCAGCCCTCCAACTCTAAATGTCTTTCCTTGTGCTTAGATTTGCACTTGTGACCCCGTGACCCCGCGTCAACATCAGGGAGCACCAGTGTCAAAGCAACTCCTGTCATTCTATTGGCTGAGGACTTTTTGACAGGATCGTCTCACCGAAGGTCCAAGTAGAGTGAATCCAAGCTCAAGTGTGTGAGGGCTGGTAGATAAACACATTTCAGGATTGATCCCCATTCTGTTACAACAGCACTCATTTCAGGGACAGATTCCTTTGTAAAGACCCATTGGGGTTTCTCTCTTTCTTTATCTTCACAAGGACTCTGGACCCAGCGACACTCGTCAGTGACCAGGATCTCATCAGCGTCTCATGATTTCAATGACCCCTTCAGTCTTCCCACCCCTCTTGAACAACTGTTACCTCTTCCACAAAGATCTCTCCCTAAAGTCCACGTGATAGACAACCTCTACAAGAACGCAAACTGTTCTTCTGCGAATCCCCACATTGACTTTTAGAATCCACCTGTGCAGTCTATAGAACCACGTCGAGGACCCCTAGGACCTTCAGAGTGACGGCAAGTACCTTCTCCTGGACCTCTAGCTCATCTTCAGGATGGGGACTGTACAGATTGTAAGAGCCAACAGGTTTTGACAAATCTTTGGGATGGATACAATCATATTTGTGATTGAGAGTACAGGGTGGAGTATTGAAGGATGAAGAGTTATCATGTGGGGCACCTCAAGGTAGCAAACAGGGGCTCCTTCTGTTTTTACTCCAATGATTGAGATGAAGCTCACCAATGTCCTGTATTCATACAGTCACTACCAGGAGGACCGGGGAAGACAGAGACAGAGGGAGAGAGACAGAGAGGGAGAGGGAGAGAGAGAGAGGGAAAGAGAGAGAGAGGGAGAGAGAGACAGAGAGAGAGAGACACAGAGGGAGAGGGAGAGAGAGACAGAGAGACACAGAGGGAGAGGGAGAGAGAGAGAGGGAAAGAGAGAGAGAGGGAGAATGAGACAGAGAGAGAAAGAGGGAGAGAGAGAGAGGGAGAGAGACAGAGACAGAGAGACACAGAGGGAGAGGGAGAGAGACAGTGACAGGGAGAGAGAGAGAGAGAGGGAGGGAGGGAGGGAGAGAGAGAGAGAGAGAGGGAGAGAGAGAGAGGGAGAGAGACAGAGACAGAGAGAGAGAGAGAGAGAGGGGGAGGGAGAGAGAGAGAGAGAGAGAGGGAGGGAGAGAGGGGGAGAGAGAGACACACAGAGAGGGAGAGAGAGAGAGAGACAGAGAGGGAGAGACAGAGAGAGATATAGAGCGAGAGACAGGGGCTTTAGAGGCAAGACAAGGAGACAGACATGTTGGTGAACATAGAGAA
>NW_027467047.1:5000-12500 GCF_046128005.1 Genypterus blacodes | reverse complement strand
AGCCCCCTCCGTACACCAAGAGAACGCTTGTAGGGTAAGGAGGAGTACAACATATATGTATATACACTGTAAATATATATAAAACAATATCTCTGTGTCGTTAGTCAAACACATGCTTCTTGTCAGAATACGGGTGGGAAGGAAAATAAGGCCAAAGGCTTTAGAAAGCAGAAAGCCCGGGGGCTTCAACAACACACATGGGCACCGAGCTGATTCACCGGTACCACACACGCCACCATGCAACACTGAGCCCTGTGGAAGAACCAACACAAACCTGGCCAGAACTAAAGCGTCGCACCGGAACCAAAGGAGTGCCGTCCTGCTCTGTATTATTATGATCTCAGTGACATCGCCTGGAACGTGCCGCCATCGGCCGACCAAAACCACATGTGCTTCCTGTCCCGCGTGATGACAACACATGAAGAACAACTGATCCACAAAATGAAGCTATTATACAAATTACAAGATGTTATGAAAGAGGGGCCGCTGAGATCTGCCACGTCATCGACACGAGTAAGGAACCGGAGGATGTTGACGGTGATCTCTTCCTCTATCAAAGCGCTGTCAGTGAGTGACATTTCTCTGCCAACCCGCCGGTGGCATGTGTGGCACTGGTGTAACAGCTTTTCCCTGTGTGTGTGTGTGTGTGTGTACAGGTGTTAAAGCTGAGGGATGAAAGCTAACAGGCCAGCACAGCACAGCAACACCGCTACGCTAATCACTACAAGCTTTTGTCGTACTTACCTGCTGATGTGTGCATGTGTGTGTTTCTTGTTTTTAATAATTAGGATCAGAGTTTTGACCTTTAACCTGCCTGCCTGCCTGCCTGCCTGCCTGTCTGTCTGTCTGTCTGTCTTTCAGTCAGAAACCTGCTTTGTGAACAGCAGGATATAGAGAGCAGAGGCATCACTTCCTGTCCCAGCAAGCCTCGGCTCAACAATATGTTTTCTCATGGAGGGTCCTCAGGGTTTGATGATGGCACTCTAAGTCCTGTTAACATCTGCATTACATTAAGACCTGATATAAACCAATGTTTTGTTTGAACTGAATGTTTTTATAGTTCAACCCCCCCCACAGACATTTACATTAAAGTAACGCGGCCACACATTTATAAAGCATTTATTTACCCCTGAAATAGGACACTAACGTTGTTCTGACCCTTGTGTTAGCTATGAGGGCACTTAGCACCTTAATAAAAGACGACTGAGGGTGAACAGACTACGCCAACGTCTCTATGGAAGCAGTGAAGATTCAATGGCAACAAAGTTGTGGAACCGCTTGGCGGATACTAACATCGGTTCCAGGTAATAAGAGGGTTACTGACGGTACTTTGGGGTTGAAAAGTGAACTTTAGTTTGGACCCTTTGGTGTGAAAGCTCATGTTGAGTGGGCAAAGCTGGGACACAAAGGAGTCTCTGCAGCTGGGGCACGTTAGCTGTGTGGTCGCTACAGCAAACCTTGGAAGCACTACAGCAGTCAGAGTTGCAGCTCAGCCTGACAGGAAGTCCCACAGCCATAAAGAACGCAGGGAAGTTTTATCACCGCACATCAAATGAAGAAAAGAGTGGGCAGAGTGCCAGCTGTGGCTCGCTTTGAATGGCGCTCCCTGTGGGCTGTTCTGTAAAATCTGACCTGAGCTCAGATCCAGAGGAGACAACAGAGAAACCAACCAACCAATCAGCATACAGCTCTCACTGGCCTGGCAGAGCAACGAGCCAACCGGCGCACAGCAGCCGCTTTCACTCTGGCACTCAACAAAACAAACAAACCTGTTGGAAACACACAACAGTTTGTCATTTGCTATTGTCTCTCTCCTGTGTGGTGGAAGCTCTGGAGTCCAGGGTTTGAGGTTCGGTCGCATTATGTGGAATCGGAAATGGATCCACCTCTCAAAAAGACCTAAACCTTGAATTTTGAGCCTTTAAAGAAATTGTGAGGTCTTTACCAAAGTAATAATTATTACAGCCGTTTGTATTTATGACTTTCCAGACGTACTCATGATGTATGACCTCATATTTTAAGAGCGCTTTTGCTAACACCAAATATTGGTTGCTAATGAACATAATCAACCGGCTTCAGTTTGATCGATAATAGTAAGAAACATTATTAAACAATTACATATACTGATTCATTATCCTTTTTAATTATTATTATTAATACTTAATAAATGTGTGAAGTCTACTCCACTGCTTGATAACTTCTCCAAACCAAAGACTAAATATTTCTCAGCACATGTCATCAAATTATCCATGATCTGGAAAGTGATAAACACAAATGATGAGAGCACCCATGGTTTGTCTAAATCGAAAATATACATTATTATCCTAGCATCTACTTTGTTACAGAGTGAATTATGACTTGTTATGGACTAAAGTTTGGATAGTTCAGCAATTTTACAAAATGCAATGATTTTCAGGAAAATTACTGTTATTATAATTATTATTATTATTATGGGATATTTGGCATTCAGTTAGCAGGTCTGCAGAATGGAGCCTTCACAGATCCATGAGGCTCCTTCTCTCATCAGTCTGCAGCTGGTGTGGTGAAGCAGCTGAGAGGATGTAGAGCAGATAAACATGCAGGGCGTCGTGAGGAGAAACAGTAGAAGAAGAAGATGGATGTGAGGAGGTGTTAGCCTCATAACATCATAACTATCTAAAGTGTAAATACTCTCATTACATGAGCAGAGCCAGTTTGGACCTTTGTTGTTTCTACTTCTTCCCTTATCTTGCATGAGTCTTTTCATTTCATTCTCCACTGGACTGAACTGGTGCACAGCAAGTTCCCTCAAGATGAATAAAGTTTGATTATTAGTGAATCCAGGAGATACTTTGAGCTTTTATTGTGGAGGGCAGAATGTCTATCTTTGTGCTGTAGACAGAAATAAAGCCCTGGCTCTGTGATCTGAGCCGGCTGTACCCTGGAACAAACGGGACAATGGAGGAACAAGGGGGGGGGCGGGGGCTCCACTCACAGACCTACAGACACAAATGAACACCAAATATCTCCAGAGTGCTGCAACTTCACTCACAAACTACGTCAGTCACATGGGATTGGCAGTCATTTTCCCGAAGACCTCCAGGGTCAAATTCAAATATCAGATAAGAGATTCATTACACAAGGAGTTTAACAAATCTCAATATTTTGCAAACTTGCACTCGGATACAAAACAGAACCCGAGTCAAGTTTAGTGCAAAAACAAGAAGATGAAACCCACAGTCCAGGTTCAGTCTGGAGCTCAGACCCAACTCAGCCCAAAGTGCTTTTGAGGGGGCAAAGTGAGCGCCCCCTATCTGTAAGTACCAGAGTGAGAAGAGACCGGGTGAGAGGAGGAAAAGGAGGAGGAAGAGGAGGAGCAGGAGGAGGGGAAGACAGCTACACCAGAAATACACACACACACACACACACACACACACAAACATAGACAGACAGACAGACAGACAGACAAAAACAAAGAGAAACAGACAAACAGACAGATGGAGAGTGTAACACAGACCAACAAGAGCCACCGTGCAAACGCATGACACGTCACAACCTGAGGAAGGAGACAATAACACCACAACAACAACAACAATAACAACAACAACAACAACAACAACAACAACAGCACTTGGCAGATATGAGACCCGCACTGTGCACTTGAGTTTCGAGAGGCATATCACACACACACACACACACACACACACACACACACACACACACACACACACACACACAAACTCAGAATTGCACAGTGTTACTTGTGAGAGCATCTTGTTGACTAACATTAGTTTCCTGGAGTTTAACCCCGACCACAACCTCCTGACCTTCAGGCTCAGCTGAACAACAACTACACACCAATCTGCACCTAAACCTAAGATGGCCTCTAACCTTCAAACCAAGTCTAAATGGTTCACCTGTCAACATGTCCCTGTCCCCACAGTGTAAGGCACACACACACACACACACACACACACACACACACCAAGCATCTGCCCCCTACCATGTGATACTGAACCACAAACAGCGTGCATTTACTCACATTTAATCAAATAGAATCTAACCTCATCTCATCCAAATCCAACTAAATGACTTCACTCCTCTAAACTATTCTAATCAAATATAATCAAATCAAATCTTAACTACAAATTTGATCAAATCCAATCCAATCTAATCTAATCTATTATTACAATCCTTCTGTATAGTTTGGGTTCTAATCTATTCCATAGTCTTCTTAAGAATTCTGTGTTTGTGTGCTTGTGTGTCAGGGGAACGGTTGTGTGTCGGTGTGCTGAGCAGCAGAGTAGGGATGAAGAGTGGGAAGCCAGGGGTTCTAATGTGGAGATGGAAGGTTTGTCTTCATGAAAGGGAAAGATGATGAATGAAATGAAATGAAAAGGCAGCAGGACAGGATGGAGGGATGAAGGAGAGGACAGGATGGAGGGATGAAGGAGAGGACAGGATGGAGGGGTGAAGGAGAGGACAGGATGGAGGGATGAAGGAGAGGACAGGATGGAGGGATGAAGGAGAGGACAGGATGGAGGGGTGAAGGAGAGGACAGGATGGAGGGGTGAAGGAGAGGACAGGATGGAGGGATGAAGGAGACGACAGGATGGAGGGATGAAGGAGAGGACAGGATGGAGGGATGAAGGAGACGACAGGATGGAGGGATGAAGGAGAGGACAGGATGGAGGGATGAAGGAGAGGACAGGATGGAGGGGTGAAGGAGAGGACAGGATGGAGGGGTGAAGGAGAGGACAAGATGAAGGGATGAAGGAGAGGACAGGATGGAGGGGTGAAGGAGAGGACAAGATGGAGGGATGAAGGAGAGGACAAGATGGAGGGATGAAGGTGAGGACAGGATGGAGGGATGAAGGAGAGGACAGGATGGAGGGGTGAAGGAGAGGACAGGATGGAGGGATGAAGGAGAGGACAGGATGGAGGGGTGAAGGAGAGGAGAGGAAGAAGTCAAGAAAAGGAGAACAGGGAAAATGAAGGGAAGAGGGAGTAGAAAATGGGGGGGAGGGGGCGTTAATGAATGATGAGATAGAAAGAAAGAATAAACAGATGGAGCGAGAGAGAGAAAGCATGAAGAAACAGAATGATTCAGGTAACACTCATCTGATCTGATCCAAAACAAAGCTGAATCTAAAAACAAGTGTTCAGGCCTTTGTTCCATCCAGAGATGAACTTCTCACACCTGTTTGTATAGAATGTGTAAGAACTTCCTCTACAGATCAACTTGATGTTCTGAAACAGCCAAAGAACTCCTGGAAACACCGTAGCAACCGCTTACTATGGACATCATAATAAGGACCGAGCAACATTGTAACAATCGCTCCACATCTAGTATACGTCTATAGTTACACCCAGGCACCGTGCAAAACACCCTAGCAACACCCTAGCAACATCAAAACAAGCTGAACAAACTCTATAAACCACATAGTGACACCCAAGCAACGATGTCAAATATCCTAGCAACCAACTAACAACTAACTAGAACACCTAAGCAGTCACCACAGACCATCCCTGCAACACCTTACTGGTGCCCTAGCAATCACAGAGAAACATCAAAGTAAACAACTTAGGAAACGCGTAGAAGTAGCTGTGCAACCACCTAGCAACATGCTAACAATCACCACAAGAACTCGCACAGCCCCTTAACAACCATCTCAAACGCATCATAAAACAGTTCACAACAAAACCCTGAGAACACCTTCACACTGTAACCTTATACAGCATGTAGCATGTAGCATGTAGCAACACCTGTGTTAGTTTAGCTTAGTCAGGAACCACATGTGAGGAGAACCATCCCATAGTTTGTGTTACCTAGGTAAGAGTCCATGTACCACATGTTCAGTAAGGTGATATAGGGTGCTGCTACATGGTCGCTATGGTAACTGCTGCACCTCACCTGTGAGCTCTGGTCTTTCTTCAGCGGACACAGAAGTTTACATGTGACTGTTACAGATGTTGCAGATGTTACAGAAGCTTTGACATGATGTGCTGCAGTACAGATACAGGATGAGTGCATGGGGGGGGGGGGGGGGGGGGGGGTACAGCTGTTACCGTAGTAATGAGTCATCAATGAGCAGAATCATCTGATCTCATATCTGTGTGATTCTCTGGACATTGATCTTGTGTTGATGCTACAGAAGCGTCTCATGATGATGAAGACAGTGAAGGAGCATTAAAGGGATTTGTCACATTCTCTTGATCTTCAGCTGCTTTATATCTGAACTCTATAATGTCTCTTTATGTTTGAAGATGTTCTTCCTCTCTTCATCTCTGTAGGTCTCTAATGGACCCTGATGGATCCATGTGCTTGTTTCTTCTTCTACAGCACAAAGACAGAAGTTCTGCCCTCCACAATAAAAGCTCAGCGTATCTCCTGGATTCACTCAGTGAGCTGTGTGATGATGTAATGAGGCTAACACCTCCTCACATCTACTTTCTTCTTCTACCATTTGTCCTTACGATGTAAATGTTGTGTACTTGTCTTTACCTCCCATCATTCATTCATAGACTGACCTAGGGTCAAACCACATCAGGAGCAGTTTGGGGTTCAGGGTCGCTCTCTTGACAGGTTGACAGATTTTGATGGGGGAGGAAACAGAAGCTACAGAAGAAGTTAGAGGTCCACATTACTGATCCACATGTGGATGTATAGTATGTAGAGGAGCTTTGAGAGGCTTGAACACGTCTTCATGGATCCATAAAGGTCCAATCAAGACCTGAAGCAGCTGAAGATCTTGAAATGTAGTATCACTTTAATGCTGTGATGAGCTGTGAAATAAGAAGGCCTGTGCATGTGTGTGTGTGTGTGTGTTTCAGGTTTATCTGCTGCTCATGCTCATGGATGCGACATCTTTCCCCCCCAAAAGGCTGAAGAGTGAAACATCCCACCTGGTAAACTGGACTCACATCACAAGTGCAGAGTTCATAACTTTGTCTCTGGTGTTTAAATAACTAAGTAGTTTCTTAAATACATTTATTTTCACAGTATCAAAGCCAGATTATTGCGTGTCTAATGTTAACACGCGTGTGCATGTGCTGTGTCATAGTATGAACCCATTTTATGTATGTAGAGTGAACGATGATCATTGATTGAACTTCTGTCATGGTTGTGTTATTGTTGTGTAGATAGTGTGTGTAATGTTTGCGCACACAACACACAGGGTCAATACTTATCAATCAAACCCATGCATCAAAGCACAGCCCATTGCTCTCATTCAAGTCCCTCCCTCCCCTGGCTCCTCCCCTGGCTCCTCCCCCTGTTCCTCCTCCTCTCTCTTCTCCCCACCTTATCCCCTCTTCCCTCCTACCTTTCCGGACATTTCCATCTGTGGTGCGCTGGAACTCTCCGGCGCTCAGCAGGAAGCAGGCCCGGTCGTGAGGGTAGCGCTCTCGGCTGGTGGTGGAGCCCAGGCCTCCGGTTGCCGGGCTGCGGTCGTCACCCAGCACCTGGTCGATGGTGGGACAGTCCTCGTTGGCCAGAGCCGCGTTGGCCGCAGCATCGCC
>NW_027467046.1:190000-215000 GCF_046128005.1 Genypterus blacodes | reverse complement strand
ATGTGTGTGTGTGTGTGTGTTTGTGTATGTGTGTGGGTGTGTGTTTGTGTGTGTGTGTGTGTCTGTGTGTTTGTCTGTGTGTTGGGGGGGGGAGGTGAAGGTAACAGCAGCAATCAGAGCTGCCAGAGGGTGATCCCTAAAGACAAATCAAACATGATTGACCTGTTACATCAGCTGGTGTGTGTGTATGTGTGTGTATGTGTGTGTGGTAGAGTTGATGTATGACATGATGGTGATCCCCCCTCCTCATCCTCTCCATCAGCTATAACTCAAAGCAGAGCGACGAAGAGAGACGGATGAAGTGATGTGTGTGTGTGTGTGTGTGTGTGTGTGTGTGTGTGTGTGTGTGTGTGTGTGTGTGTTTTGTGATAAAAGGTTACATAAACACTGAGATGTCTCTAATTCTCAATGGAGGCTCTGTGGTGTGTGTGGTGTGGTGTGTGTCCGTGTTTGTGTGGGTGTGAGTGTGTGTGGTGTGTGTCACTCACACCCACACAAACACGGACACAGAGTCACACACACACACACACACACACACACAAACACACTCACACAAACACGGACCCACACTCACACACACACACACAAACACACACAAACACGGACACACATACACACACACACAAGCACAGATGCAAGGGGAGGAGCTCATTACTAACCTGATCATTCCTGACCCTCACACAGGAGAGAGATTAAATATTCAATCAGACAAATATCATAAATGAAGTAAAGGTTAATAATACAACATTCAAATCAAAGTGGATCAAATATCTTTGTCATCTGTCCTCCAGGCATCGTGCTGGCCGACATCATCGAGAAGTACTTTGTGTCGCCCACGCTGTTCCGTGTGATCCGATTGGCTCGGATCGGACGCGTCCTGCGCCTCATCAGAGGAGCCAAGGGCATCAGGACGTTACTGTTCGCCCTCATGATGTCCCTTCCTGCGCTCTTTAACATCGGCCTCCTGCTCTTCCTGGTCATGTTCATTTACGCCATCTTCGGCATGGCCAACTTTGCCTATGTGAAAAGGCAAGCGGGCATCGACGACATGTTCAACTTCGAAACGTTTGGAAACAGCATGATCTGTTTGTTCCAGATCACGACATCCGCCGGGTGGGACAGCCTGCTCGTCCCCATCCTCAGCAACTTGCCCGAAGAGTGCAACCCCAACATCCCCCACACGGGCACCAGCATCCGGGGGAACTGCGGGAACCCGTCAGTGGGCATCACGTTCTTCGTCACCTACATCATCATCTCCTTCCTCATCGTAGTGAACATGTACATTGCCATCATCCTGGAGAACTTCAGCGTGGCCACAGAGGAGAGCACAGAGCCGCTGAGCGAGGACGACTTTGAGATGTTCTATGAGGTTTGGGAGAAGTTCGACCCCGAGGCCACGCAGTTCATCGAGTACGCCAAGCTGTCGGACTTTGCCGACACGCTGTCAGAGCCGCTGTGTATTTCCAAACCCAACAAAATCAAGCTGATCTCCATGGACCTGCCCATGGTCAGCGGGGACAAGATCCACTGCCTGGACATCCTCTTTGCCTTCACCAAGCGAGTCCTGGGGGAGTCGGGTGAAATGGACGCCCTCAAACAGCAGATGGAGGAGAAGTTCATGATGGCCAACCCATCCAAGATCTCTTACGAGCCGATCACAACCACCCTGAGGCGCAAACAGGAAGAAGTCTCCGCCAGGGTGATCCAAAGGTGCTACCGCCGACACCTAGTGAGGCGGCAGATGAAGGCGGCTTCCTACCTCTACCGCCAGATCACCACGCCTCAGCACGCCGTAAGCGACTGCGAGGAAGGTGGCGAGGGTGGATTTGGAGAGGACGCGCCAGAGAAAGAGGGACTCATCGCCACCATGATGAAAGAGAACTACGGCTCCAGCTCGCTGGCTATTGAGCGGTCCGAGACCATTTCCTCCACCTCGTCCCCGCCGTCCTATGACAGCGTGACGCGAGCCACGCCTGAGCTGTTACAACCACTCGCCACCGTCGAGACTGAAATAGTTGTTGTTGTTGACACAGGATCCAGCAAACCGAGCGAACAATCACCACCAGAGGTCGACTCGGACAGGAAACAGGAAGCGATGCCGTAGCTAGGAAACCGCAATGCATAAAAATTTAACAAATGAGGATTAAGCCAATTTGTTGATTGGTTTACTGAATGTACGTAACTAAGCAACACTGGAGCTCTGACGGGAGTGGAGCTGATTATTTACTGCTTTTATTGTTCCTGTTTCCATGGAGATTCCTCGTCTCAAGTCAAGTGGATTTTGGGATTGATTCAAAGGGAAAAAGTCAAAAGTGCAAAAGGAAACGTCTCCACTCCAGTTGACGTAGAGGACAAAGACCTCTGGACCCCTCTGACCTCCCGTGTCACAGAGCCAAGGGTGTGGAACGCTAACTGACCTTTGACCTTGGACCCTAAGTTGGAGGGGCACAGGGGTCAAACAACAATATCACTGATGTATCCATCATTTATGGGACTTGAGGGGCTCAGTGGAGTCGGCCAGCTGTGCCAGTGAAGGTCTCACTTCCTGCTCTGGTGTTTCGTCACGGGAGGAAGAGGATGAAGCGATTACAAATGATTTTGGTAGTAAAAGTATAACTTTGTTGATGTTACCAGTCTTTTAATAGCGGTACGATTATTACAATTTTTTATATTTTTTAGAGTAAGCTGAAAAAAACAAGTGATCCCTTTGACTTTGAAAGTGGAGGAGTGCCTGGTGAGGCCACTAGAGGGCGACAAACCTGAGAACAGACCAGAGGGCCACTTCATCCAGATTTGTTGGCAGTTTTGCACTTTGAGTTTACACGAGCCGTCATCGTACACGCCTGAGCACACACACACACACACACACGCATGTCACACACACACACCTGAGCACACACACGCAGGCCACACTAAAGCTGCTTGATGTACACCAGCAGGTCCTTCTGTCCAGCCTGGTTCTGTCCCTGCTGGTGAACATCTTCAAGTCCGTGTCTGGTCAGTGGGTGATTTGTCAGGAAGGAGTGGAGCTCACTGGTGCTTCACGTATACAAGGAGAAACATGAGAAAGTTCCCAGAGGAGGAAGTCCAAACTGAGAGCTGCCATATTTCTGACACTTTGGATTTTTAAGCGACGATGTGTTGAGATATTTTCTTTTGTCAAAATGGAGTGAAACCAGATTGGATAAAAAGCAGGAAGTTAGTCAAGCAAATTCATCAAAGTGTACATTACGTCATATCAGGAAGCAATAATGCAAAGGTTTCAGTCAGGTGGGAGTTCTGAATGGTGACCCAGTCACAGCTCAGGACGTCTGCTGACCTCAGTGACCTCTGGCCTCACCACTTCCTTGCTGCGGTGAGCTGGTGAGCTACTTTCACTGTTGTTGTCTTCAGGTCAATAGGGTGGTGTGTGTGTCTCTCTGTTACGTCCCTGTGAAACACGCTCTGTGCTTTGATCTGTTGTCGTCGTGGTTCTGAACACGGGCGTGTCTGATCTCTGGTGGGCGGAGCTTCGTAGTAGCGCCCACTCTTTCTGAGAAATCACCCACCATCTTCACTTCCCATCTGGTCAGACTTAAGTCTGTAACCACATTATTGATTGATTCTGGGCTAAAAAGGGCTAAGATGGTGCGGACCGGCCCGAACAATCAGGATCTGATCGCATCACGACTCACCTAACCCTAACCCTAACCCTATCAAACCAGAATGTTCAGTAAACTTTAACTTAAACTAAAAGTCTTGGATTAACAATGTGGATCCTTTAGCAGCTAAACACTGGGCGGAGTTAGAGTCCATACCTCCGGCAAGGCCAAATAGTCCTCCAGAGACTGACCTCAGCTTACTAACCGGACCAAGTGGATTCTGATCCCATGATGCTCCTCTGCTGCCTGAAACCGCCAAAAAGAGGTTCACTCCTCATGTGTCCTTAGATTTGATCCTCAGTCAGCAGCTGACTACAGGAAACGTCCAAGCAGAAGCTGGTAGCTTCAGACATGCTGCACATCATCACACCGCGCTCTCTCTCTCTCTCTCTCTCTCTGTCCCTCTGTCTCTCTCTCTCTCTCTCTCTCTCTCTCTGTCCCTCTGTCTCTCTCTCTCTCTCTCTCTCTCTCTCGGCTCTTGTGTTTGGTTGCTTCTTGTATGTTGATCTTCACTTGTTTCGAGCTCAGAGGCACTTTATTGATTTTGCACAGAGAAACAAACAACTGCAACTGCAAAATCTGAAAATAGAGACAGAAAAATTGAAATATGAAGTAAAATAGCTGAAAAGCAAAGAGCTCAAGTAAATCTACAGTTACTGCACAGCTGGGGGGAGTTTGGCCACTCCCACAGACAGGTGGACACACAGGTGGACTCACAGGTGGACAGACAGGTGGACTCACAGATGGACAGACAGGTGGACTCACAGGTGGACTCACAGGTGGACTCACAGGTGGACAGACAGGTGGACTCACAGATGGACAGACAGGTGGACTCACAGGTGGACTCACAGGTGGACTTTGTGTTACGTTTCATTAAGATGAAGTGTCAAAGTGTGTACAGTGTCTCTCTCTCTCGGTCGTCATGGTAACCCGAGGGATCTATGCTAAACGCTTTACTAGACAAATAAAAAAAATGAAAAGAAAAAAAACCTCAGAAGAATATCCGGCACGTCTGGATTCTGTTGAGAATAGAACCCACAGAAGCTCCTGGTTCAGGTTGAAGGGCTGTTTTCAGTAGCAATAGACCCCAGTGTGCCTGCTGCCCCCCCACCCCCACCCCCACCCAGCCCCAACGCTGAGGCTGATCCACTGATGAAGGCCGATTCAGTTTCCATCCTGATTCGGTTGATTGATGAATCATCGACTCGTTGACTCCTCTGCGATCGACTGACAGCGGCGCCACCTCCGGTCCGGCGGGCGTCAGCACCTGGAACCTTGGTCAGACCGGCCCATGTTTCCATGGTTACACCACAGGACGCGGAAGCTTTTTCTCTTTGATGATCAGAGCGTCTCCTCTCAGGTTAGAATGATGTTATAATGATGTTATCCCAAACACAGGGCGGTGCGTTTGACGGTTTGACCTCACAAGCAAACATTTTTACTTTCGTAAGAAACAAAGTTTGTCGTTTGCAGTTTTGCTCCTTGTGACAGAAATTTGATATCTTGGATACATTTTTGTGCACAGAAAGATTGTGTGAAATAATAACATTGTAAACATTCAGCAATAATGTTCCGACGCGGTGGCTCCTGCCTTACAGGCGCGTGACCGGAACACACACTCATCCACGTGCTGGAATTGGAGTCGTGTGATTGGTCGGATGTGTCCGTATGAGTCAGTATTTATCAGTCAATTGCACTTCGATATCGCCGGCATCGTGTGGGGCTTCCTTCCTGTTCTTAAAACCCCCGTGGCCCCGAAAGGGTGGGGGGGCTGCTTCATCATCTACAAGCTAAATAAAAAAAACATACAAAGAGCAAAAGTTTCCCTGATGGTTATGAGGACTGTCCTTCCTGTTTCCCGTGTAAGGGGCAAAGCAGCGATCACATGATGAACATGATTTGATGCTTTTCCTCACTGCTTGACCCTCTGTCGCCCCCCCCCCCCCCCCCCCCCCCTTTACACCGACGCAGGTTTCGCCCCCCCCCCCCCCCTCTCCAGCATCATATCAGTGTCCCGCACAAACCTCACAGCTCCACGAAGTTGCCTCTCCAGGCACACACCGGTTACAATTTGAAGTTCCTGTTCCCAAAGAGGAAAACAGGAACATTGACTTTCTGAATTTTTTTTGTATGAATTTACACATCTGTTTGTTTACACATTGGACATGAAGTCAACGTTTTTTGATGTTAAGAGATGAATTTCAGTAGAAATACGTGACTGATTTTCTCTGGTGCCTAATTAGCAGCTTGTTAGCTTGTTTGCATTTCATGACTACACTGCATCATTTCTTTACACTTTAAACCTCTCAGGAACACAAAGTCCAACACATCAAATGTTTGATGAGATAAAAGATTTTCATTTGAAGGAAATATCAAACTCACCTTCATCATCGTTTCTCCACACAAATCTATCAGGCAGTTTGAAATCAGATCATTGAACTCATAAAAAGCCGAAAAATCGAAATAAACAAATGGAGTTACGAGGTTTTACTGTGGATCCCTGGTGGTGAAAGCTGGAACTGCAGCAGCAGGATGGCCAAATCTCGGTGTAAAGGAGGTAAGCCCCCCCCCCCCCCCGCCCCGTAGATCAATGCGTTTTAGACACAATAACTACGTTGATAATAACATGAATATATATATATAAATATATATACTTTTTAGTACTTTGAGTTGAAATACTTTAGTATTTTGCAAATAACTGTCTGTATATAAAATCAAGCCTCCTGTAATAAAGCAGAAAAAGTTTAATACTCAATCTGTTGTGCTTTCTTCTTTACTATTTACTTTACTTAACACACTGTGTGTGTGTGTGTGTGTGTGTGTGTGTGTGTGAGAGAGAGAGTCACATACCGAACAAGCCCCGCCCCCTCCATCTCTAACCCTGAACCATGATTAACGGAGACATACCGATAGAACTACATCAACAACATGTATTAAATATTAACGGTAAATATAACGCTTACATATAATTATATACTCTGCTGGGCGTGGACGAGTCCAAATCAGGTTTCCGGTCACGATTGGGCAGCGACACAGCACACCGGAAACGCTCTGGATCGTCCCGGTGGAACGAAGCGACGGCGGTTGTTGTTTCCGTTGGAAAAGCGGGGCGGACCGGATGCGACTATTTGAAAACAACGCGCGTGCAGTCCAACTAAATCTACACTGCGGGACAATTTACAACAAACAAGTGAAGATGAAGTTTAGAGCAAAGATAGTTGACATCGCCTGTTTGAACCATTTCACACGTAAGTCATTTTGATTTCCGTTTCCGAAAACCAAACTGACGTCAACATGTTAGCATGTTAGCCTGGCCGTTTGTGTGCTTGTAAACGTGCGGCGCAGCTCGTGCTACGTTCGCTAACGGTACAAACTGGCCTTTGGTTGATAAGTTGTGAGCCACCGAGAAGAACAAAGAAGAAGGAATAAAGTTGTGTTTGGACGGAGAAACAGCAGCACGTCACGCGTCATTACAGCTGTCCAGTAGCTCCATTGGCTTTAAAGTAGAGCGCTTGTTGCCGTGGTTACACTGTGACCCCTGACCTCTTCACGCTCCGTTTCTCCCGTTAGGCCTCATCAGCTCCATCTCCCGGCTAACCAAAAGCTGCGTGCTGCGTCTCACTCCTGACCAGCTGTTCTTCGTCCTGTCGGGCAAAGCGTCGAGCGGCGGAGCGGCCATGTGGTGCCAGCTGTCACAGGTGACGTCATCCACACACTCACATGACGTCATCCACACACTCACAGACAGCTGGTCGACATGTTTTATGGATTATGTCTGAACTTGGTGAGTGAATGAGTTAAGTGATAAACATGGAGCAGCGCCGCCTTGTGGCCTTTAAAGCCTCCAGGCTCGGTGTGCGCTCACGTCCTCCTCCACAAGGTGGCAGCAGAGTGACACAAACTGGGATCAGACGTTTCCACAGCAACCGATCATCAATACTCCAGCTGGGCTCAGGCCACATGATCGATCAGTGGATTAGAGAGTATTGATATGATGGCATTAAAGGGTTGAAATGTTTTGCTGTGAATTCCAGGTGAATTTCTTTGATGAGTATCAGATGGAGGGCGTGTCCTCAGAAGCCAATGAGATCTGTCTGGAGGTGATGCCTGACAATCTGTGTCGCGCTCTGAAGACGGTCCAGATGGCTAAATGTGTCAAAGTCAAGCTGACAAAGAAACACTGTCCCTGTCTGACCGTCGCCGCCGAGCTGGTGAGGCTCCGCCCCTACAGGTAACCTGAAGGTCGCTGTACGTGAGGCTAACGTCCCCGTCTCTGTGCGTCCAGCCCACCCTGTCCAGCACCGGCCGGGTCGTCACTCACGACGTTCCTGTGGAGGTCATCCCCCGAAGACTGTGGCACGAGTTTAAAGAGCCCAGCGTGCCCGACTTTGACGTGAGTCACACTTCAGCCTGTCTGTCACTGCAGAGAGGAAGAGGAAGAGTCATCGCCCTCTCACAGCCATTTTGAGTTGAAATGAACTATTAGCTCAAACATCATCAAACATCTTCATATGTTATCTTGTAGAATATAAAGCCAGCAAACGTCTGGTTGACAACTTATTTATTTTTTATATTTACAAATGTAAATTTCGCTCTGTGTCTGTCTGTCTCTGTCTCTCTGTGTCTCTCGTTCTGTCTCGGTCTGTCTCTGTCTGGGCCTGTCTCTGTGTCTGTCTGTCTCTCTGTGTCTCTCTGTGTCTATCGTTCTGTCTCGGTCTGTCTCTGTCTGGGCCTGTCTCTGTGTCTGTCTGTCTCTCTGTCTCTGTCTGTCTCTGTGTCTCTGGGCAGGTCAGCATCTATCTGCCCCCTCTGAAGACCATGAAGAATGTGGTGGACAGGATGAAGAATCTGTCCAACTTCCTGGTAAGTTCTGCTGCGTTGTGATGCTCTCTGCTGCCACCTGGTGTTCACCTACAAAAACAGGATTTCAATTTCAGCCTTTGTTAATGAATGTGAGACCTTAGCTCTTCATCCACACAGTTAGTTTAACATCCATGTGTCACAATTCACAGCGCCACCATCAGGTGATGATTATAAGGATTTGTGGTCTCAGGTGATGGAGGCAAACCTGAACGGAGAGATGAACCTGAAGATTGAGACGGACCTGGTGTCTGTCACCACACACTTCAAAGAGCTGGGATGTCCTGCGTGGGGTGAGAAAGAGACCTGGTGTCTCCAGCAGGACAGACAAAAGAGAAGGGTTGAAGGTCTTTGAGGTCTCGATCTGTCAGCAGGAGAATATCAAACACTAAATAAAGAGCAGGAACAGGAAGTTCAATTATTGAGTGTCTGTCATAGGTCAAAGGTCGCTCAGTGTGTGTGCGCCTGCTTCCTCAGGTTCCTCAGGTGCGGCTGTTTCTCAGGCTGGAGGTGCGTCCATGTCCCAGGTCACTGTGGACATCAGGAAGCTGCAGCAGTTCCTCATGGGTCAGCAGGTCAACCCCAGCAAGGCCATGTGCAGTAAGAGCACACACCACTAGATGGCGCTGTGCCTCATGTGTCTCACACTGGAGCAGCTGACACGGTGTCTCACTCTCCTGTCGTCCTCAGATATGGTCCATCAGAGGATGGTCCACCTGATTCTGCTGCATGAAGACGTGTCCCTGCAGTACTTCATCCCCGCTGTGTCGTAGAGACGTCAACATCAAGAGACCCACAGACATTTGCACTTTAATTCATGTTAATAAAGTTTGCTAGACTGAAATGTTTGTTGTCTGAGCCTTGACCTGTCCAGTGCAAAGCAGGATGTTACCGTGACTACAGCACACAATTCACCTCCAGCAGCAGCTGACACGTGAAGTCAAAAGTCGGTACAGATAAGTGACGTCATTACAAAGCAGCGTCATGTTCTGTTTACACTAAACGGCAGTAAGAATCAACGTGCTTAGGTTTCCCCCTGGTGTTCATTGTAGGTACTTCAACAAATGAGACGTGCTGGTTTAACTCATTTGATCGCTTCTCTTTCTTCTTCGTGTGTTGCAGTCTATGACTCATTGTTCTCTGATTGGTTCTCTTCGTTCTTCTTCGTGTTTTCCAGTCTCGTGGTTGTCTTTCGATCGCTTCTCTTCTTTCTTCTGCGTGTGTTTCAGTCCCGCCCAGCTGTTTCAGACTCCGATTCCTCTTCTGCCACGTTTTTGCTCCTTTCCAAAAACAGGGGCGGGGCTGTGATGCCTTACAACAATATGATTGCTTAGGCTCAGAGTATGGCCGCCCTCGAGTCCATCCTTCAATTGTGATTGGTGCGATTCCACGCCAATCTCATGTTGTCACGGTTACCAAGGGCTTTGGCTTTGCTGGTATCCAAGAGGAGCGGCCGTCCATCAGATGAGGCCGGAGCTCTGCCGCTGCAGGAGGAACACGCTGTCTCAAACATCTGCATCCAGCATCCGTGAACGAGCGCAGCCATGACCCAGAGAAAGAGCCCCAAAGCCCCGGGCAGAAGAGGTCAGTCTGCGGCGCCTGCTAGCTTAGCTTCTAAAGCTCCGATTGGTTTGGGTTTGTTTGCTTTTCAGCTCATTTAAGATTGAAGTTGGATACAAACGAAGACATAAAGGAATCTTTGAGACGAGAACGACGAACACATAAACACAAGAAGCGACACAAACCTGAGCTTTGTGTTGTTGTTGTCCCCTTCAGGCCAAACCGAGCATGAGCGAGCATCAAACTCCAGATTGTTCTTTATCACATCTATTTAACGCGTTGGAAGGAGCGTCGCATTGTAGATGAGCTGCCTTAGATAGCTTCCCTCTCTCCCGCAGTGTTTGTTAGGATGAACGTTTCCTCTCAGAGGCTCAAAGTGGAACAGTTGGGACCCTGAGCGGTTTCTGCTTCAGCATGTTAGCATGTTTGCTAACTTTCGCAACATCCCGAAGGCTGTACGATGAAGTGCAGCGCTTTATGTTCGTGACGCATTTAAATGCATCTTCGCTTTAAGTGGCACCAAGCTGGAGCTCATGTAGCTGCTAACGTGAGCTCAAAGCTGCTAAATAAACTATGGACATGTTATTGTGCTGAATGTAAATGTGCTGTTTGCATGTTTGAACTCAGCGTCAATCACGTGACACTGACTCGTTACAGCCTCTGTCTGTCTGTCTGTCTGTCTGTCTGTCTGTCAGTTGAGAGAGTGGGACATACAGACAGAGAGAGAGAGTTGTGTGATCAAACAAGTGTCAAGGTTATTTGGTGGACTGTTCTGTCCGTGCTGGCATCTAACACACACACACACACACACACACACACACACACACACACACACACACACACACACACACACACACACACACACACACAGTGCCCCTGGTGTTGTCAGCTCTAATAATAGAGTGGCTCAGGTTCAGGTCAACCATCAGCCTGTTAAACAGCTGGGAGGGAGGAAGAGGAGGAGTCACCTCCCTCTGCTCTCTTCATTCTCTCTCTGCTCCACACTCTGATCATTTGCTCTCAGTGTTTCTCAGTTTGGATGATCAAACAGAGTTGTTTTTTGTTTTCTTCTCTCTCAAGCTGTGAGTCGTTTCTGCTTCTCATCCTTTCCTCTGCTGGTTTGCTTTTGAAGGATCTACCCTCCTCTTCACCAGCTCTCATTCTCTTTGATCGGTGCTGTAGTTCTGTGGCGTTGGGTTCGGCCCGCTTCAGCCTGACCCGGCCCTGTGTTTGGGTTCATCTGTGAGGTTTGACACTCATGCAGTGCCACCGCCACTATGGTGCCTCCTCTTCCTCCCCCCTACCCTCCTCCAGCCGTGTAGAGGAGTTGTTTACTGAAGAAGAGATATATGAGGAGGAGGAGTCAGTGATAGAGGAGGAGGTGCAACCTGTGGTCCAGGAGGAGACAGGTAGGACCAGCACAGGAATCATGTTCTGCTCCCTGAGTTTTGGCCTTCATTCTTGTCTGTCCTGGTTCAGCTCAGTGTGGAGGCCTCAGTGTGGAGCAGGAGGTGAGGAGGAGTAAGGAGGAGGCTCAGCCAGTGGCCCTGGAGACAGGTAGGAGGTGGCATGGAGTGCTTCAGCTTGGTTTGGATCTGCATGGTGAGAGCATTGCTCCTATGAGTGTGTCCAGCTCTGCTTGGTGAGGAAGAGGAGAGCATGAACATCATGAGCACAGAGCTGCACACAAGCAGAGCTCCCTGGGTCTCCTCTAGGGTCAGATGAGGCTTCCAAGAAGTTCAAACTAATATTAAAGATATCCCCAAAATGAAATGAGTGAAACAGTCTCCACCCGCCCACGCTGTGAAGCTCCGCCCACTACGCCTCCTTCCTTCACGGAGCGCTCACATGAACCCGGGGACGGAGCCACAAGTCACTATAGGATAGAGATCCATGACATCATAGGGTCAGAGGTCAGCATGTCTGTAGATGCTCGTGTTCATGGATCCATAAGCGTCTGTCAAAGCTCTGATGTGTTCTGCTGCGTTTGCATCATCATCTTCCTCATCTTCATGGTGACCTCAGTGTGTGTCAGTGTTGGTGGTGAGGAGGAGCAGCTGTCCTGTCTGTCTGTCTGTCTGTCTGTCCGTCTCAGGGTCACGTTGACTCTTATGTCTCTCACTCTATTCTGGGGCCGCTGCAGCCATCTTGTCTTTTCTGACACTAGAGTCAGTTCACTCTAAAGAAACATGAAATGGATAGTGTGTGTGTGTGTGTGTGTGTGTGTGTGTGTGTGGTACACTGTGCTGGATCCTCCTCATCTCTGTTGTGGTGCTTTCAAAAGGTTTTTGGTGTCTGACCAATCACAGGTGTTTGGTCTCCAGCCAGCAGAAGCTGGAGGAGCTGAAATGTTTAGGGTCTGTAGGTCTGTAGGTCTGTAGGTCTGTAGGTCTGTAGGCCTGTAGGTCTGTAGGCCTGTAGGTCTGTAGGTCTGTAGGTCTGTAGGTCTGTAGGTCTGTAGGTCTGTAGGCCTGTAGGCCTGTAGGTCTGTAGGCCTGTAGGTCTGTAGGTCTGTAGGCCTGTAGGTCTGTAGGTCTGTAGGTCTCCTCTCATCTGTGACTCTGTACTGCACTGACTCATTCCTTTATCCTCCTCTTCATTCATGTTCATCTGTTCCTTCCCTCTGTGTCTTTCCCCTGCAGAGGTGAAGCCTCCAGTGGAGAGCAAGAATGGAAAGAGGACAGAGGGAGGAGAAGGAGGAGGAGGTGGGGTTCCTAAATCCTCCATGTTGAGCTGGTTTGTGGTCCTGGCCCTACTGGGAGTCTGGTGCTCGGTTGCCGTGGTTTACTTCGACATTGTGGACTACGACAATGTGATAGGTAAGTGCCAACATTAGAGAGCAGACAGATGTTAGAGAGCAGACAGATGTTAGAGAGCAGACAGATGTTAGAGAGCAGACAGATGTTAGAGAGCAGACAGATGTTAGAGAGCAGACAGATGTTAAAGAGCAGACAGATGTTAGAGAGCAGACAGATGTTAGAGAGCAGACAGATGTTAGAGAGCAGACAGATGTTAGAGAGCAGACAGATGTTAGAGCAGACAGGTGTTAGAGAGCAGACAGATGTTAGAGAGCAGACAGATGTTAGAGAACCTCAAGGCCTCTGTTGGTTTCTCTTTCAGGGAAGTTCTACAAAAGGTTTAGTTATCTTAAGATGCTCGGTTGTCGCTCATGGCAATAATGCAGACAAATGTAAATGAAGTTCATACCTCTACCAAGGCCCAACAGTCCTCTGATTAGGCCTCCGTCTCTCACTAATGACATTTAAGTGAGCGCAGCTAGTTTATGCAGACTGACAGTATAGTAAAGCTTCTTTATCCTGTTGAAGAGAAGATGTGTGTCTGATCTGCACACACGAGACTCTGTCAACTGCCTCACACTCTAAATGTAGGTGGGTGTGAACTCCTGAAGGTCACTGACCACACACACCACACACTGCAGTTAGCAGAAAACAGAAACTGTGTGTGTGTGTGTGTGTGTGTGTGTGTATTTTTCTCACCTGCCCTTTTCCTCTCCTGTCTCCTCTCTCTTCTTCTCTCTTCTCGTCATGCAGCCAGAGCTCAGGAGTTCCGTATGAACTTTTCTGAAGTTCTCCAAGGTAACATGACCTGACCCCTGTGAATGATGTCATGATGTATATGATGTTGCCTCAGAGCGGCCGTCTTTCCACTGTCACACACCTTTAGACAAAGCAGACAGAGTTCACGAGTGTTTGGTGATGAAGATGAGCAGCTCTTCACCATCTCAGGGCTCTAACAGAGAAATGAGCCTCATCATGTTCTACTGAGAGCATTCAGACAAACATGAGTCAGCTCAACGTGAACCATCTTCTTCTCTCCTTCACTTGATCACATCTCATGTCCTAGGTAACCACGGAGACACAAGGTGTATTTATGCTACAGTGTATGAATCCCTTCTGAATGGACTCCAAACAGTCGATCTCTTAGTCAGTGAATCAAACAGAAGCTTAAAGGTCATCAGACTGAGTGACCATGAGGCCAAGTGTCGGTAAATCATCATCACCTTCATCTTCATCTTCAATCATTCATCCCTTCCCTATGTTAAAGCTCAGCCCAGCTCATAGAGTCGAGCTGATGAGGGTTAGAACATGGAAGATGTGTTCAGGGACAATGGAACAGCAGCTTTCAACAGTTCATCAACGGTTGTTGATTTGGTTCTATATAAATAAAGTTGATGTAATGAAGTAACTTGGCGTGTGTCACTCAGCCTTCCTCTTCCTCCTCTTCCTCCTGCAGGTAAACTGACAGCCTACGACACAGATGGAGACGGAGACTTTGATGTGGAGGATGCTAAAGTTCTGCTCGGCAAGTTGTTGTTTTTATAGTTTGTGTGTGTGTGTGTGTGTGTGTGTGTGTGTGTGTGTGTGTGTGTGTGTGTGAGAGAGAGAGGCTGCACACACACACACACACACACACACACACACACACACACACCGAGCTCATAAAGCCGCATTACGTGGAGCTGATACTTCCTCCAGTGTGTGTGATGGCCTACAAACACATTCAGCAACATGAATGTCAACATTAAAGCCATTCAGACATGCAGGAAGTATCTGAAGTCCTCCAGGCGTCTCTCTCTCTCTCTTACAAACACTTAACTTTGACTCAGTTATCTGGCTGCCTAAATGTTTTCTTTGTGTGGCGTGTTGTGTGACTCTTCTAAAGGACTGAGCAGTAACATGTCACTGTGCCCCTGAGCAGGAAGTCACCATCATAGCTCTGCCTTCTGCATACTTCTGGAAGAACAAGAGACCAGACAGTCATGTTGGACTGGTGTGCTTGAATAGTCCAGCAGGAGGGGGCGGTACTGGTTCCTCCTCTTTTGAAATTGAAATCATTCCAGAGTTTCCTATGACCTTTAGTAAACATTAGAAAGTATAAATACAGAACTGGCATCAAAGTCACTGCACCTTGATAAGTGTGTTGGTTTACTTGGCTCAAAGCTGCATTGCATTGTGGGATTTTTTGCAAACAGTGTTCTGGGTTTGAACGTTACACTTTTGAAAATACTGTGTGTGACATTTTAGTCTGTCAATCAATACATGGAGATAACTCCTGAGAATTCATTCAGATAACAAGTTCAAGTCTACAAACTTCATCATCTTCACCTCTGAGCCCTGTGTGTTCCTCTGTAAGGTCCCGTATAGTCCACACACACACACACACACACACACACACACACACACACACACACACACACACACACACACACACACACGTCGTGCTCTGTAGTCAAAGCCCAGCATGTTTCCAGCACTCGGGCACTAGGGGGCGTATTTCCAGTCTTTCAGACAGAATGTTGACTGTGGTTCTCTGCAACCTCTTTAACTCCTTCTCTCTCTTCCACCATCATCATCCTTTAATTTATCCTCCATTTGTCTGCAGTTTCTTCTTCCTTCCTTCCGTCCTTCCTTCCTTCCCTTCTTCCTCCATCTCTTGGCTTTTTCTTCCACCTTTCCTTTCTTGTAAACGTTTGTTTCACTTTTCTCACTTTTCTCCTCCCTCCTTTCCTTTCCTTTGCTTTCATTCATCATTACTTTTCTCCAATCTGCTCCTGTTGTTCCACCTCCATTTGTTTCTTCTTTTCCTCTTCCTCATCTCCTGCCGCATTGTTTCTCTCCGCTCCCTCCCTTTCTCTCTCTTCCGTCAGGCCTCACCAAAGATGGCGGTGATAGTGCAAATGCTGATTCGCTAGAGGAAGTTCTTGATATTTTAGCTGAGGAGGGATCTGATTGGATCTATGGCTTCTTCACCTTCCTGTATGACGTAGTGTCATCACCCGTAGAGAAGGGCGAGGAAGAGGAGAGGGAGAAAGACAGGCAGGCTTCAGCAGCGGTGGCAAAGGAAGAGGAGGAGGAGGAGGAAGACAGCGGGGGGACCTCCTCAGGTGACGTGGAGGTCAGAGGGGTCATTCTGGACTTCCAGAACCAATAGGAGGCCAGGAAGCTGAAGTGCAGCCAGTAAAAAGGCTCCCTGGTCCTGCAACCCACTAATGAGCATCAGAGGAGGAAGTAGCTCAGTCCAGTGTGAGGTATTTCAGAGGACCTGGTAGAGGACTGCAGTTTGGGTTCCACTGTGGGGTAAAGGCTGAAACATTTAAAGATCTGGGATCAGAGAACTTTGCGGCTCCTTCAAAATACCCTTTTCTTTAAAAACAAAAGTCTTGAGTTATGACTTTGTTTATAGTTTGACTTTGAATTTTTCAAAAAAAGATCTTGGACCCCGAGTATTTGAATATTTGTCGGCTAAAAGTGTTGCTTGATTCAAAACTAAGGCTTGGTGACTGCAGTTTAATAAGTCCAACATCATAAACTACATGTGTTGTGTGTATGACTGCGTGCTTTCAAAGCATCGCAAATGTTCATGCAGACATTAAACACGGGAAGGGGGGGGGTCTACTTTGACACTGTCCACATACAGTATTTCTTGTTCTACTGAGTGCATTCTGGCAGTCAGCATCTCGTATAATACACGTTTTCAGGAGAGCTGTCGTGGGTGCTAGTTTGTAGCATCAATGCTAGAAATGTAAGCTAGCTAGGAATGCTGGCCACGTTCATGTGATTGGTCCGTTATCAAGAATGCCATGATTGACCAATCAGAATAGAGAGAGATACAAATAAAGAACAGTTTGAACTCTAAAATAGTCTAACAATAGTAGTGTGTTGATGTTAGCGCTCACTCTGCCTGCCTGTAACATTTTCATCATTTGAACCTGTAAGCTGCTGTTCTTCACATCTATAAACCGTTTCCTGCTCTGTTCTCTGTTCTCTTCTTCTCTGTGGTCTCCTGCCTGAACGGAGAAGGCACATGTTGTGTTTAGTTCAGACTAATTATTAGCTGATCGATGACTCTCTCCTCAAACAGGATGATTTCATCTCTTACTCACTCGGCTGTGTGTGTGTGTGTGTGTGTGTGTGTGTGTCTCTCTCTCTCTCTCTCTCTCTCTCTCTTTCCCTCTCTCTCTCTCTCTCTCCTCGTAATCTGATCTTATCTGTTTCTAAACCTTCTAGAAGAGAAGAAAAAGTTGAAGAAGCAAAGTAAAGGTAAACAGATGGCTCTGTTTGCCCTGTAGTGACTCAGCACTAATGTGTGATGGGTTTGGCTTCACTGCTTGATTGATTTGCTGTAAACCGACTGCACTTAGATACAAAAACACTTTACATGTTCCTCACATTTGATGTTGTGGCTCTGTAAAGCTCTTTGACACATTGTGTGTGTGTGATATTGGACGATACAGATCAAATGGACTTGACTTGACATTGACCCGTACAACACTCATACACTGGAGGCACCGTCAGACGCCACTCAACTCAGACGTCACTTTGAACATCTTACTAACTTGTAAGAGATGGCGTCAGTGTACTGACATGAGGACTTTGGGTCCTCTTAGTAAAAAGCCTGGATAGGAGCTGCATGTGGTTGGATTTATGCACTGTAGTGCAGCTGTGTGTGTGTGTGTGTGTGTGTGTGTGTGTGTGTGTTGTCATACACAGTAGATCTGGGTGATAAAAACAGGAAGAAAAAGAAAAATGATGCTTGACCAGAGGATGCAACTGCCAGAGAGAATGCGTCCCAAAGTACTGGACCCTGAGCCCAGTAGATCTATAGAATACTGACACGTTGTAAAGGAAGGCAATACTTTGCTCTTCCTCTGCGTTGCTCCATAGACTCTAAACTGAATGTGACGCCTGTCAGGCTGCTGTCCTAACACCTGATTGGTTGCTGTGTCATTACATTAACTAATGGCTGCTGATGATTGGAGGAGAGATTTGTTATGTGACACACCTTTACCTCCAAACCTGGAACCCTCAGAGCACCCGGTCCAAGGTGTCGCTCTAAAGCTACACTCAGCTCTGCGAGATGAACTGAGGATCATTTCTGAAAAGATGGAGGCCAGGAGGATCGCTCACATCGCCATGGCTGAGATCAGATCCTTCCTCGCTGAGGAGGAGGAGGAGAGGGAGGTGGCCTGGATGCTGAAGATGAAGAGACTGGAGGACGCCCAGGAGAAGCTGCGAGAGGAGAGGATGGAGAGAGAGAAGGAGGAGAAGGGCAGACGGGAGAGGATGGAGAAAGAGAAGGAAGAGATGGAGAGAGAGAAGGCGAAGAAGGAGATCATGGAGAGAGAGAAGGTGGAAAAGGAAGAGAGAGAGAAGGCAGTGAAGGAGAGGATGGAGAGAGAGAAGGAAGAGAGGGAGAAGGCGGAGAGAGACAAGGCAGAGAGAGAGAAGGCGGAGAGAGACAAGGCACAGAGAGAGATGGCGGAGATGGAGAGGACGGAGAGAGAGAAGATGGAAAAGGAGATGATGGAGAGAGAGAAGGCGGAAAAGGAGAGGATGGAGAGAGAGAAGGCGGAGAAGGAGAGGATGGAGAGAGAGAAGGCAGAGAGAGAGAAGGCAGAGAAGGAGAGGATGGAGAGAGAGAAGGTTGAAAAGGAGAGGATGGAGAGAGGGAAGGTAGAGAGAGAGAAGGCGGAGAAGGAGAGGATGGAGAGAGAGAAGGCAGAGAGAGAGAAGGCGGAGAGAGAGAAGGCAGAGAAGGAGAGGATGGAGAGAGAGAAGGCAGATAGAGAGAAGGCGGAGAGGATGGAGAGAGAGAAGGCAGAGAAAGAGAAGGCGGAGAGGGAGAGAGAGAAGGCAGATAGAGAGAAGGCGGAGAGGATGGAGAGAGAGAAGGCAGAGAGAGAGAAGGCGGAGAAGGAGAGGATGGAGAGAGAGATGGCAGAGAGAGAGAAGGCGGAGAAGGAGAGGATGGAGAGAGAGAAGGCAGAGAGAGAGAAGGCGGAGAAGGAGAGGATGGAGAGAGAGAAGGCAGATAGAGAGAAGGCGGAGAGAGAGAAGGCAGAGAAGGAGAGGATGGAGAGAGAGAAGGCAGATAGAGAGAAGGCGGAGAGGATGGAGAGAGAGAAGGCAGAGAAAGAGAAGGCGGAGAGGGAGAGAGAGAAGGCAGATAGAGAGAAGGCGGAGAGGATGGAGAGAGAGAAGGCAGAGAGAGAGAAGGCAGAGAAAGAGAAGGCGGAGAGAGAGAAGGCGGAGAGGGAGAGAGAGAAGGCAGAGAGAGAGAAGGCAGAGAGAGAGAAGGCAGAGAAAGAGAAGGCAGAGAGAGAGAAGGTGAGGATTGAGAGAGAAAAGGCGGAGAGAGAGAGACTTGAGAAAGAAAGAATTGCCAAAGAGAAGGTGGAGAAAGAAAGGCTAGATAGAGAGAGGGAGAAAGCAGCAAAGGAGAGAGCAGCAAGAGAGAAAGAAGAGAAAGAAAGGATAGAGAGAGGCCGCGTCGCTAGAGAAAGAGAGAGAATCACCCAGGAGAAGGAGAGATTAGAGAAAGAAAAGGCCAGAGAAGAAAGGGAGAGGATGGAAAAAGAAAGCATTGCTAAGGAAAAAGAGAGAGTGGAGAGGGAGAGACGAGACAAAGAAAGACTAGCTAGAGAGAGAGAACGAGTCGCTAGAGAGAGAACTGTTCACGAGATGGAGAGAGTAGAAAAAGAAAGACCGCAGAAAAAGAGAACTGAAAGAGAGCAAGCTCCTAGGGAAGAGAGGGAGCATGTAGCCCGAGAGAAAGAAAGGATGGAGAAGGATTCGGAGATGGAGAGATTGGCCAAAGAAAGAGTGGAAAAAGAGAGAGCCACCAGAGAAAAGTTAGAGAGAGAGAAGAGTGTAAAGGAGAAGATGGAGGCAGGACGACTGGCCAAAGAGAGAGAACGAAAGACTGTGATGATAGACCAGAAGAAAATAGTGAAGGAGAGAGCAGATGGAGGAAGAGAAGGAAGGAGAGGACAGGAAGGGAAACAGAACGCGTTTCAGCCCAGGAAGTGATGGTCAAGCATTGAGATGATGTCACTGACTGTGCGAGAACTGTGAGTGGCTGGTGAGAGTTTCAGGAGACATGGCAGATGTCTGCCTTCTTAAATATGTTATTGTAGACCCGGACCTTCTCTGAGGCTGCAGTCCAAATGTCCTCTACACACAGGAAGTCAACAAATCCTTGGAGTACTTGACTTTCCTACATTTTTAGGCTCTGGTCTGTCCATATTCGTCCAAACCTGAGAATGACGAGGTCCTCTGGGTGTTGGGTGGCGCCTGTAGTCCACTCACAGGTGTCAGACCAAGTAAGACGGGTTCAACAGATTTGGATGACATCTGAACGTTCCTCTATTGTGTTTCATCACATTTCAGGGTTTCAGAGCTTTGAGGCTGAAATCCTTCTACAGTAAACTCATTGAGTCAGATGTGCCGTGTACTGCACCGCCGCAAAATGGGACAGGAAGTCACTCCTTTGTGTGCAGGTCACAGGATCAGTAATGACTGAGGAGATATTTTTCAAATGTATTTATTTTATGGCAGATTCTTTTTTAATGAGCAGTATTAAGTCTTTTCCAGGTCTCTTGTGCACCCAGAGAATGAGCTAACAAAGTTGCACAGTGCCTGTAACAAGACCACACTACGGTCCAGGGATCACATCTAATCAGTCCAGCCCTGGTTGCTGTTTCACCATCTCGTGTACACAAGCAAAAAAAGCCCTCAGTCAGTGCAAACCTCCACCAAGGCCAAACAGTTCTCTCTAATTGCTGTTGCTGTCAAAATCAGCATTTGAATGGCTGTACCATCCTTATTCTCTGCTGCCATCTAGTGGTAAGCCAGTATTAACACGGGACAAACATTCTGAATGGTTGTCTATGGACAAAAATAAGGTTAAGAAATGCAATTACTTTAAAACAATGATTCAGCTCCTCTTCTTAATTCGTCTCAGCCCATGGCCCACCTCTTTACAGAATGAAGTTAACATGATGACCTGATTTGAGTTATCCTGCTAACGCAAACATGTGGCTAGGTTAGCATAGGTAACACAAATCAAAATGAAACAGGAAATACGTTGGAATTGTCCTGTAAAACCTCCAGACAGCTGACTGTTAACCTAAGCAGACCCTGTAAAGGTCACACCCATGGAGTGGAAGTGTGTGTGATTGGTCCAGTGTCTGCTTGGCTTTAAAGTCAGTCAGTCCTAAAAGCTTTACCACTTCATGTCTGTGTTCTGATGTCTGTCTGGATGAAACACTTGACCTGAATCTTATCATGTGCGTTACTTCTTAACAGAAACCTCTCTGCAACCCAGTGGCATTCATATATTTTCTAATGTGGTCCATAGAGTATAAAGGTGAATAAGATGGTCCTCGTGTCCTCGTGTCCTCGTGTCCTCGTCCTTTATCATCTGTGCTGATGGACATTTTTATCCACGTTGGCTTTGTGTAGTTTTTGCTTTTCTTAGTCTTTTATTTCTTTCAAAGTGAGGATTAGTCTGTCTAATAATAAATATGGAATCACCTGGTGTCATGTTTGTCCTTCTTGGTATGAAGAAGAAAAGGTTACAGACCCCAACCATGACTTTGGTACAAAGCATGTAATATAACAAACAGCACCATCTAGTGGTGAGAGCGCCACAGCTGCTGAACACCAAACATGACCAACACCCATGTCTAAGAAGGAGTTTTGATGCTGTGACTTACGGCTCAAAACACAGTGGTTATTTTAGCGCCACCATCAGGTTGACTGGTAACACAAATGGACAAGTTCTTCCATGGAGCACAAATCCATAACTGCAGACAGATACAACAGACAGGTAATTAGGAAGAGATGGAGGGAAGGAAAAAGTAGAATAAGATAAATGAGAGAGGGAGAGACAGAGAGAGGGAGAGAGAGAGTCATCATTCATGTATGTATGCAGTAGCGCTGTGTCACGCAAGTTACGCAACATTTAGTACTTGAGTATAAAAAGCTACTAAACCACTGTGGGCCAACATATGAAGGGTCATTTTGTTCTGGATTACCAATGTAACAAAGTATTCAGACTCAAACAGTAGAGGACAGACAGCACTGAAGTAACCTTTGACCTCTGTTAGACCATCATGGTGTCTGATGATTTTTCCTCTCAAACTTTGAACCAATAAACAGGACTGAAAGAGGCGGACCACCCAACTCAGGGAGTTTCATCTGAGGAGAGAGCAGGTGAGGACACACACACACACACACACACTGAGCAAATCATACAGCTAGTTCTGTCTGTTGCTTTCAATACATTCTTGCACGATTCTATTCAGAGCCACATGTCAGCATCAACACAAAGCTGGACTGTGCTCAGACGTTCAGAGAGGTTTACCAGGAATTGTAAGAAATCTGATTATGAATTTTGGAAAACAGCTTGTGTGAGTTCTCAAACTGTAAGAGCCCAAACACACCATGGCTTTGTAGTGAATAGAGCTACAATCAGGTCAAATGACAGCCAACCTTATCTGAGCCTGTAGTGGCAAAATGCAGACTAAAGGGTCCATTCAGCTATTTAGTCCACCGGGTCAGACGTCTTTTGTTGGTGAGCTGAGACCTGAGATGTGGCGTCAGCAGACTTGAGGGAGTCGCCTCCATACAAAACGGATCAATGCAGCGGAAAATCTGTGTCACAACAACAAAGGCCAAGCAAGCAGCACCCAGCCCCGCCCTGCTGATCACCCTAAGGCCCCAGATGGGTCAGATTTCATCTCCAAACATGCTACAGCCTACAACAAAACATCAGGGACCTGAGAGGAACTTTGAACGCTGAACAAATCGGATTTGGTGTCTATGATCTAAAACAGTGCAGTATATCCTCCTCCATTTGTTTCAATGTTTTATTTCTCACCTGTGCTGATGTGGCAGATGATGAACCGACCAATCAGCACGAGCCAGAGGCTGAAACCACCAAAGAACAAGCTGCAGATCAGAGGGCGGAGTCAGGAGAGGTCACTTCCTCTGACTCACTGACTGAGGATGCAGCAGGTTTGTGTGTTCCAATAAAATACTGAAGTTCTCTCTTTTCTAATGTACATTTATACCATCAGACACATCTCTTTATGGCCAGAGGATGAATTATAGAAGTGGATAAAGAATCAATGACCAACTGGAGCATTAGAAGAGAAAATCAACTCTGGTCTGGTCTGCATATCTCCTGTTCTATCGAGCTCATTACAGCAGTCAGCATCTCATATAATACCTGGTTCAGCTCAGATGTGTTTACAGGAAGTCTTTTTTAGATGTTAAGTGTTTATGTCCACGTGACCTTTGACCTTTACTGGGGAAGCTGCTGGTTCCAAGCAGCCTGGTCCAGAGGGGACTGGCCCTTCAGCTCTGTTTACTGCTCTGCATCTCTGTCACGCTCTGTTCCTGGGTGAGAGCAGCCTGGTGCTCTGCTAAACCTTCTACAGAGCTCCTTCCAACAGGGGGCAGCAGGGAGAGATAAGGACAGTAACTATCCCCCACCCTATCCCTTCCATTTGCTCAGTGGACAGTTTGGGTTGTGGGCTTTATTCCAGAGAACCTGGAAGTCCCCCGAATCGTCTGGTTTTAATTGTTTTGTTTTTGTGGTCACTCATGTTAAGACCCTTTAAGAAAACAGGAAGCAGCTGCACGCAGGCTTTAGTGGTTAACCTCTGCTCCTTCCTGTTTGAGCCTCCATCACACTGCCACAACACACATGTCCACCAACAGCTACCATAGAAAGACATGTCCACCATAGAAAGACATGTCCACCATAGAAAGACATGTCCACCATAGAAAGACATGTCCACCATAGAAAGACATGTCCACCATAGAAAGACATGTCCACCATAGAAAGACATGTCCACCATTACAGTCAGAAGTATGAGCTTTCTTCATCTGTGACATTAATGCATGAAGGCACTGAGGAACAGAATCACTGTCTGAGATCAGCTGAATGCCTCTGAGGATGATGTCATCAGTGTTAATGGCTTTGCGTCTGTCTGTCTGTCTGTCTGTCTGTCTGTCTGTCTGTCTGTCTGTCTGTCTGTCTGTCTGTCTGCGTACCAGTCTATGGCTCTCAGGATGTGGAGTCTGAAATCCAAGGTTGGTCCTTTCTTCCTTCAGTCTGACTGAAAAGCTCCTGCATGTGTTCACACTGTGTTAACCCTGCATGCTCTGCATACATCAGACTGAGGAAGGCTTCATTCATACCTCCACCAATGTTCTGCTCAACATGTAGTGCTGCACAATCAATCTAACCCAATCACCAAACTATAAGAGTCATCTCTGCTGTTATTGGGTCATAGGTCATCATGGGGCTGCTGTGTGTGTGTGACACAGTGCTGGATCCTCTTCATCTCTGTTGTGGTGTTTTCATCTTTGACTCCATTAAACAGGACCACAGCCTGCAGCTTGGTGGACAAAGTGACCTCAATGTGTTCAGCATACAAATGTTTTGTGAATTCTTTGTTGTACACCTTCATTACACTTTACGTGTGTGTGTGTGTGTGTGTGTGTGTGTGTGTTTTAAGCTGCAGTCCCTCTCCCAGCTTTGGTGGATGAAGACTTTGTACCAGGTTAGTGCAACACAGTTAGACGTATGTGTGTGTGTGTGTGTGTGTGTGTGTGTGTGTGCACTCTGTGTGTGTGTGTTTGTGTGTGCACTCTGTGTGTGTGTGTGTGTGTACGCTCTAGCTAAAGCTGAGCGTTTGTTGCTGTTATATCAGATCAAGCTGAAGTGTCACATGTCAGATATAATAGATTCAAACATATAACAATGTGTTTGTACTACAGATGATCCAGGAGGAGACAGTGGACATCCTCATGGTCAGTCACATGTCGCTCTCTGTTTCTGTTTCTCTCTCTCTCTCTCTCTCTCTCTCTAAACGTGTCTATGGGGAGGTTTATAAGGTCAAGGGGTCAGATTGTGAAAGTCAAACACAGGTTATGGTGACTTGGAGAAATGTTTGGCCTTGGTGGAGGTTTGGATTCTGACTTTCTTGTTTACTTTTGTTTCCAGAGGATGTAACCGAGACGATAGACACCTCAGGAGGTGAGAGGGGAGGATGAGTGTCAGCCGTCGCCATGGTGATGGTCTGGTGTTTAATGACGGGATGATGATTTGTTCTGTTTTGTGTT
>NW_027467046.1:167500-185000 GCF_046128005.1 Genypterus blacodes | reverse complement strand
CTTCCTCCTGCTCTTCCTCCTCCTGCTCCTCCTGCTCCTCCTGCTCTTCCTGCTCTACCTCCTCCTGCTCCTCCTGCTCTTCCTGCTCTTCCTCCTCCGCCTCCTGCTCCTCTTCCTCCTCCTGCTCTTCCTCCTCCTGCTCTTCCTGCTCCTCCTGCTCCTCCTGCTCTTCCTCCTCCTCCTCCTCCTGCTCTTCCTCCTCCTCCTCCTGCTCCTCCTGCTCCTCCTGCTCCTCCTGCTCCTCATACTCTTCCTCCTCCTCCTGCTCTTCCTACCCCCTTTCCTCCTCCCTCAGCTCCTCCTCCTTCTCCTCCTGCTCTTCCTCCTCCTCCTGCTCTTCCTGCTCCCTTTCCTCCTCCCTCAGCTCCTCCTCCTTCTCCTCCTGCTCTTCCTCCTCCTCCTGCTCTTCCTGCTCCCTTTCCTCCTCCCCCAGCTCCTCCCCCTCCTTTAAAGTTGGCTCTCCTCTGTTGAGTCTGCTGCTGGTATTTAACTCTTTGTTTCCTTCTGGTTCTCAGGGAGTGGGAGGAGGGTAAGGTCCTCATTTTCGACGACTCGTTCGAGCACGAGGTTTGGCAGGAGGCTGAAAGTTACCGACTCATCTTCATCGTGGACGCGTGGCACCCGGAGTTAACAGCCCACCAGCGTCAGACGCTGTCTGCCATTTAGGTCACTAACATGCTGAGAGGTCACCTGTTCGCCAGGAAGCAGACAGGAAATGAGCCTGGAAGGCTGGGCAGACTGTTAGCAGACTGTTTGCGGACTGTTAGCAGACTGTTAGTGGACTGTTAGCAGACTGTTAGTAAACTGTTAGCAGACTGTTAGTGGACTGTTAGCAGACTGTTAGCAGACTGTTAGCGGACTGTTAGCAGACTAGCTTGCTGAGCAGGTTGTGAGGAGCTTCTGAATGTTCTGACTGGTTCTGTTCCACACGCTGAGCTGGAATCTGAAGATTTGAGCGACCGGCTGCCTTTTGTTATTTCTGTGGATAAACTACTAAACTGATTGAAGGAACCCTCACCTGTGATACTACTGACTCCACCCTTCACCTAAATGTTCAATCTAAGGTCAACTGCTTGGCCCAGTTGGACCAGCTTATCCCCATTTAGCCCCGTTTAGCCCCGGGATCGCCGCTGGGTGACTCACACTTCTCACCAGATGGAAGCCGAGGAGGGAAATGGAAAGAAAATGTGTCTTAACTTTCAGAGCTCTGTTTTAATGTGAGGACCTTCTCTTTGTTTTGAATGTGTGTGAGGCTCAGTTTGTCCCAGTTTGTACTGCATGGGTCAGGTTGATAGACCATAGAGGTTCTGAGCCTGATTCTGATTAGGAGAGTTCAGACGCGTGTTGGGCCCGAGGTCGCTCGGCTCTCTGACCGAGTGATACCGTGAACTCTTGCCTCCAGAGGTCACGACCTATGCAAGCTCACAACTTATCAATCAACCCTCCTCACCACTGAAACAGTCTGTCATGACTTTTATTTCTGCAGACTCCACAGTTGAAGGTTTGTCTTTTGTTCAAGTCGCTGCTAACTCTTGAGTTTTCTTCTTCCTTTTCCTCCTGAAGGTTTAACTTTCAACTTCCTGTCCAGTTTGCAACTTTGTTTTTCCTTCCAAATGTAGCTGTGACTTTTATTTGTATTTGTTGGTTCCACTTTCTTTTAATCTTTTTCAAATAAAAAAATTAGGCCAAAGTGTCATGATAGCACTTAGTGTAAACAAAACACACGCGCACGCACACACGCACGCACACACACACACACACACACACCTCCAATCTAACAGCATACAGGCAGGCAGTGGACACACAAGCACACAGTGGAGGTAAAGGAAGCTGGAGTGGACAGATGCTCAACAATACTGCTGTACCGTTTGTGATATTAGAAGACTAAAAGGTCAAACGGACTGGCGCCCCTCCATGGGTTCTCTGAGTTATTACACCCATTAACCGTCTGAAGCCGGACTTGGAGCTCAGCTCGCCAATTTCGGCTCGATGTCATGAAGCTGCCTCATTCTGATCGCGCCGTGTTGCCATGGTAACCAATGTTGTGTAAACACTTCTCCTTGAGGATCAGTATCAGTAGTTTATGAACGTGATATTCTGTCGTTATGCGGGTTTAATGTGTTTAGTGTTTCTTTGTCCTCATCACCGCCAGCTTGACTGACTGAACTGCGGCACTTCAATGTTGGTGCCTGACAGACTAAAGCCTGGGCTGCAGCGAGTAAACGCCTGCAAGACCGAGCTGCGGGTCACAGGGCGCATGAGGCTTTTTGGCCCTGTTGCGTCTCCGTAGCTCAGTCATGGCTCTGTTAGCTGTCTTGGGTGCTCTTCTTCTTCTTTGCTTTGTGTTTCTTTTGCGGTTATTCATCGTTGTGAAAACCGGGTCCGAGTGTAAACCGGGAGCCAAAGGTTCCGTGTCTGTGCTGGTTGTTGCGGGCTCAGGTAAAGACCCTCACAGTTAGCTCCCTGCTAATGTGTTAGCATGTGAGCTGTGTTATTGTCATCAGCTGACGTCACTGTAAACTATAAACTAAACTATACACTACAACAAATCTGCCCGTGATATATGAACGATTTACTTTTCATCAAACAGAACGAAACGATTGATGAGCTGACTTGTTGAAGCAGCTGATGTGTTTGAGTCAAAGGTGTGTGTGTGTGTGTGTGTGTGTAGGCGGTCACACAGCAGAGATCCTCCGCCTGGTTGATGTTCTGTCTCCTCTTTACTCTCCGCGCTGTTACGTTGTGGCAGATTCAGACAGAATGAGTGAGGAGAAGATCTGCAGCTTTGAGGCGTCGAAAGGTCACACTGAGGTACCACATGACCGGACACACACACACACACACACACACACTAGTGTGATATTTGGGTTTGACTTTGTGAGGATCAGGATCAGTGAGGAACCTGGTGAGCTACATTACATTACATTACATTACGATCATTTGGCAGACGCTTTTATCCAAAGCGACTTACATTTCATTACCACCCTTCGCAGGGGGGGAGCACTTGAGGGTTCGGTGCCTTGCTCAGGGGCACCTCGGCAGGGGGCTCGAACCGGCGACCCTCCGGTTCCCAAGCGGAAGCACTACCCACTGAGCTACTGCCACTGCCACAGCTACAGTGCTCATGTTGGCCAGCAGGGGGCAGCAGCGCCCTGCACACTGTTCACAGCGTCCGACAGAGAAATGACAGACAGACAGACAGGTGGTCACAGCAGCTGTCTCTCTCTCCTCAGTTCTCCATCTTCAGAGTCCCTCGCAGTAGAGAGGTCCATCAGTCGTGGCTCTCATCGGTGCTCAGCACCCTGAAGGCTCTGAGCTGCTCTGTGCCGCTGCTCTACAGGCTGAGACCAGACGTGGTGGGTGCACACACACACACACACACACACACACACACACACACACACACACACGTTTAAACTCACCTCTGTGTGTGTGTGTCCAGGTCCTGTGTAACGGCCCGGGCACGTGTGTCCCTGTGTGTGTGGCGGCCCTGCTCCTGGCCCTGCTGGGCCTGAAGGAGGTGCAGCTGGTTTACGTGGAGAGCGTCTGCAGAGTGGACACTCTGTCTCTGAGCGGGAGGCTGCTCTACCCTCTGTCTCATCACTTCCTGGTCCAGTGGTCCGGTCTGAGGGACAGGTACCCTAAAGCCGTGTTCCTGGGCCGGCTGGTGTGACGCCCGGACCCTCGCCGCTTCCCGCCTGTAAATAAAGTCATTGTTTCTGAACCGTGGTCTGATTTAACCCTTTCTGCACTCACAGCTACAAGTAGTGAAGCTACTGAGTTCTGCAGTAGCTCGGCAGTAGCTCAGCTTTTTTCATGTACGGACCTGTGAGAGACTCAAACATCTACAGAGACCTGACGGAGGTTTGAACAGCAGCAGCATTACTTCCTGTTATCAGGCCTCGGGGCTACAGCACACAGGAAGTCTGGAGTCCAGTGTGGACCCACTGTGTGGACCCACTTCAGGTTCTGAGGGGCTCAGGTGTAAGGTTCAGGGGCTGAACCTTAGCAGGAGACGCTGGGAGGAAGAGGAGCAGCAGGGAGGAAGAGGAGTTGGTTCTCTGCTTCTATTTATAGCAGCTATCAGTGAGGAGGAGCTCTGCCTGCAGCTGATAAGTAAGTAACTAAAGGAGTAACTAGATAGATCCTTTATTTATCCTGAAGTGCACCTCTCTCTCTCTCTCTGTCTGTGTGTCTGTGTGTCTGTGTGTCTGTGTGTGTGTGTGTGTGTGTGTGTGTGTGAGTGAGTGTTCATTCACAGCAGCAGAACAGGTAACAGTGAAACACGCCAACATATAAACACAACACGCACACGCACACACACACAGCTATAACTATAACTAAGTGAGTAACTAAGTAACTAAGGGAGTAACTAAGGGAGTAAGTAGCGTTTCTCCTGCAGCGCTGTTCTGTGTGTTGATCAGTTTGTGATCAGGATCGATATATTTCTGTCACATTGTTCTTGTCTTCTTCCATCACTTCCTCTCCATTCGTTATTGATCGATCAGATTGTTCATTTATTGTTCATTTAGGGCGGCAGTAGCTCAGTCGGTAGGGATTCAGCTTGGGAACCGGAAGGTCGCCGGTTCGAGTCCCGTATGGACCAAGTAAGTTGACTGGTAGCTGGAAAGTTGCCAGTTTGCCTCCAGGGCACTGCCGAGGTGCCCTTGAGCAAGGCACCGAACCCCCAACTGCTCCAGGGCGCCGAATAATGGCTGCCCTGCGATAATTGGAAGTGGCTTTGGATAAAAGCGTCTGCTGAATGACCGTAATGTAATGTAATGTAATTTATTGATCTGATTCATTTGCGCTGTACTAAATGAAAGCTGGGGTCTTGGCGCGGGGGGAGGGGCGTGCTCTGATTGGCTCCTGGCCGCATCAATCACGTGACGTCATGTTTGCGGAGCGTGAGGGTCTGAGTTGCGTTCACAGCCTGCACATCTGAAAAAGAAGACTTTGTGGATTTACGCGTAGAAACCAGGAAGATGAGTCAATTTAATAAAGGTCCGTCTTACGGATTATCAGCGGAAGTGAGGAACAAAGTAAGTGATCCTGCGGCGCGTTTACGTGATGTTTTTACAGCTGGAGAAGCGTTTGATGCCGCAGCGGCGCGGCGCGTCTCGTTGTTTCAAACAACGAACAAAGAAGCAGGAGACACTTTGACTTCTTCCTCTAAGAATATGAAACAGCAGCGAGGCCGTTCATTTAACTTCCAGATGTTTTTACTTTCCAGCAAAGTTTCTTTTCTCAATGCAACATTCCACCGGCAGGGGCGGCAGAGAGCAGCGAGGCTGCGGTCCTGAAGTAGAGATTTAATCGTAAAAAGTGAGATTAAAGCGCAAACTAGACAGGAAAGAGCGCGAGAGAAGCTGCGTGACGTTTAGCAGCTGGTAAAGTGGCGTTGTAGAAGGTCTGTCTGTCTGTCTGTCTCTCTCTCTGCCTCGCTGTCTGCCTGTCTCTCTACCTGTCTGTCTCTGCCTGTCTCTCTACCTGTCTGTCTCTCTGCCTGGCTGTCTCTCTCTCTGCCTGTCTCTGTCTGTCCCCCTCTCTCTGCCTGTCTCTCTGCCTGGCTGTCTCTCTGTCTGTCCCCCTCTCTCTGCCTGTCTCTCTCTGTCTGTCTCTCTGCCTATCTCTCTCTCTCTCTCTCTCTCTCTCTCTCTCTCTCTCTCTCTCTCTCTCTCTCTCTCTCTCCCCCTGTCTCTCCCCCTGTCTCTCTCTGTGTCTCTGTCTGTCTGAATGAAGGACGTGTCTCTCTGTAGTTTGTCCTCCGTCATGTAGGATTCAGGGTGTACATGTATGTTGATGTTGATGAGGCTCAGTGTGACCCGGGCCTCCGGGGGCCCCCTTGGGTCCTGCTGAGGATCTGATGTTCCTAATGTCACTCACTCACACACACACACACACACACACACTAATGTGGCTCTGCTGTGAGGATGAGGATGATGAGGAGGAGGAAGAGTGCCTCCATCTGATGAAGCAGGATGAAGAGGTCAGTCAGCTGTGGTGAAGCTCAGTCTGATGTTTCAGGTCATGAAGCTCACTCACTTTTGATCTCACTGTGTTGCCACGGTAACTGATGCTCCACAGCAAGCCTGGTTTGTAGCAGCAGAAATATGAAGCTCCGCCTCCTGACCAATCGCCTGGTTTGGAAAACAGCGTCACCGTACCTGCAGGATCCCCTTGAGTCTCTTTAGGGGGCCTCCCCGTAAAAGGCGGGGCCAGGAGGCGGAGCCAAGATATGTAGATGGAGGCACAGTGGGCTTGGTCCCCTGGAGAACCGGATGAGATGTTTGAACAGGATGATGTCATCTCTATCAGAGGAACACTCTTACTGGTTCAATTCCTCCTCGAGAACTTCTTAATGTGCTCTTGAGCAAGGCACTGAACCCCTAACTGCTCCTGTTGTGCAGGTTGGCTCTTTGCATGTGAGTGTGTATGTGAAGATCAACCAGTGTAGATTGAGCTGTGAGGTGATGTCATCTTTAACCTGAGTGTAAACAGCTGATGGATCACAAACAGCCCATATTAGACTCTGGTCTTTATGGAATCACTCACAATCCATAAGCTGATCAGCTGATCAATGATCTGATCTGCTCCTCCAGTTGTTTGATTCACAGGAAGAATCAATAAGCTGTCATGTTGTGAACCAATCAGAAGGTGTGTTTACCTGTGCGTGACATCATGGCTCATTGTTTCTGGATCTGGAGAATCAGCATCACATTTCTGATCAATCAAGGCTGAAAGAGTTTTATTTAGGTTTACATGAGTGTCAATCATCCAAGAGATGCAAGACAATCATTTTAATTCTTCATGAATGTGACGCCCCATAAAATGTCAAGGGTCAAAGGTCAGGGATGTGCGTGAATGAGCGCCCCCTAGCTTCATGTTATGAAAATAAACAAGGTCTACATGAACTGCAAACGCACGCACACACACACACACACACACACACACACACACACACACACACACACACACACACACACACACACACACACACACACACACACACACACACACACACAGTCCTACTGAACCAGTTACAATCAGTACCTGGTCATTATTATTAGAAGTGAGAGTACACGTTGGGCAGGCGGTCTTTAGTTACTATGGTAACCATGAAGTCAGTGCAAACCTGCACGCTCATTTCTCTATTAGAGATCAAACATGTGACATGTGACACACATGTTTACTGCTCATCTTCATCACTTACTTCATGTAAACATGGACGTCTCATTTGTCTCTCTGTGTAAACGTCCCTGTGGACCAGGAGATGATGTCACACAAACTTTAACCCTTACAGTTTGGTGTTGATCTGTGGGGTCACTGTGGAAACAGGAAGTGACTCATCCAGACTTTAAGGAATGCTGGGACATTTAAGGAACAGAGAGACAGAGTGTGTGTGTGTGTGTGTGTGTGTGTGTGCAGACAGTAAAGTGCAGGCGCTCTGATGTATGACATCAGAGGGGCGGAGCTCAGGCGTTTGGACTCTTGTCCTGATCAACATATCGATGAGACAAACAGCTTTGGGTTCATGTGGGTGCTCTTAGGTTCATCAACCTCCAAACCACACAGTGTGTAGGGGTCAGAAGAACCTAGGCTCTGACCTTTGACCTCCCTTGTACTGTGTGTATAGTTGGCTCAAAGCATTGTGGGTTTTGAAGTTGTTGTGTTAGTTTCTGGGAGAGAGGCAGGGGCCCATCTGGCTCCCATTACATAAACTGTGACCTCTGACCCCAGATCCTCTCCTGCTGCGTTCACCACATGCCTGACATTCCACAGCACCAGGGCGCTGGAGCAGCACGTCAGTCAGTTTAGATCAACCAGTCACACAGAGTTTCATCATGTTTCATTCAAACAAACTTTCAAAATGTCAGCGCTGCAGAAGAACACATGAACACATGAACACATGAACACATGAACACACAAACACACAAACACACAAACACATGAACACATGAACACACAAACACACAAACACATGAACACATGAACACACAAACACACAAACACACAAACACATGAACACATGAACACACAAACACACAAACACACAAACACACAAACACACGAACACATGAACACATGAACACACAAACACACAAACACATGAACACATGAACACACAAACACACAAACACATGAACACACAAACACACAAACACATGAACACACAAACACACACATGTTTAAATGTCTTCATTTTAGGTTTTAGCACCGAGCCAACGTCTCTCTCTCTCTCTGTCTCTGTCTCTGTCTCTCTGTCTCTCTGTCTCTCTCTCTCTCTCTCTCTCTCTCTCTGTCTCTCTCTCTCTGTCTCTCTCTCTCTGTCTCTCTCTCTGTCTCTCTCTCTGTCTCTCTCTCTCTCTGTCGCTCTCTCTCTCTCTCTCTGTCTCTCTCTGTCTCTCTCTCTCTCTCTGTCTCTCTCCCTCTCTCTCTCTGTCTCTCGCTCGGTCTCTCTCTCTCTCTGTCTCTCTCTCTCTCTGTCTCTGTCTCTCTGTCTCTCTCTCTCTCTGTCTCTCTCTCTCCCTGTCTCTCTGTTTCTCTCTCTGTCTCTGTCTCTCTCTCTTTGTCTCTCTTTGTCTCTCTGTCTCTCTCTCTCTCTCTGTCTCTCTCTCAGTCTCTCTCTCTCTCTCTCTCTCTCTCTGTCTCTCTGTCTCTCTCTCTCTCTCTCTCTGTGTCTCTCTGTCTCTCTCTCTCTGTCTCTCTCTCTCTGTCTCTCTCTCTCTCTGTCTCTCGCTCGCTCGGTCTCTCTCTCTCTCTGTCTCTGTCTCTGTCTCTGTCTCTCTGTCTCTCTGTCTCTCTCTCTCTCTCTCTCTCTGTCTCTCTCTCTCTCTCTGTCTCTCTGTTTCTCTCTCTGTCTCTGTCTCTCTCTCTTTGTCTCTCTTTGTCTCTCTGTCTCTCTCTCTCTCTCTGTCTCTCTGTTTCTCTGTCTCTCTCTCTCTCTCTCTCTGTCTCTCTCTCTCTCTGTCTCTCTGTTTCTCTCTCTGTCTCTGTCTCTCTCTCTTTGTCTCTCTGTCTCTCTCTCTCTCTCTGTCTCTCTCTCAGTCTCTCTCTCTCTCTCTCTCTCTCTGTCTCTCTGTCTCTCTCTCTCTCTCTCTCTTTGTCTCTCTCTCTCTGTCTCTCTCTCTCTCTCTGTCTCTGTCTCTCTCTGTCTCTGTCTCTCTCTCAGTCTCTCTCTCTCTCTGTGTCTCTCTCGTTCTCTCTCTGTGGAAGGGAGGCAGTAGCTCAGTGGGTAGAGCTTCCGCTTGGGAACCGGAGGGTCGCCGGTTCGAGCCCCTGCCGAGGTGCCCCTGAGCAAGGCACCGAACCCTCAATTGCTCCCCCTCTGCGAAGGGTGGTAATGTAATGTAAGTCGCTTTGGATAAAAGCGTTTGCCAAATGATCGTAATGTAATGTAATGTAATGTTCTGTCTCTCTCTCTCTCTCTCTCTCTTGTTCACTTCAGTACCTAAGTACTTCCAGGATCTCAGCTTTGTTCCTTTTGGTTGTGTCATCAGGAAATGCTTTGGGGTGGGGGAGGGGGACGGGGCGGAGCTTGTTTTCGTGGCTCCATCAGAGAACTCGATCCATTTTTCCGATGGCAGCGTTTTTGGGAGTGAGAGTTGTTGGCAGCACTCCGAGGAAAAATGTGCCCCCCCCCCCCACACACACACACACACACACACACACACACACACACACACACGCCTCACATCTCACGTGTGCTCCCATGATGCTCTGCTTCTGGCCTCATTTAAGGGCAGAGAAGACGCTGAACTTTAACCTCACAGTCTGAACACAACACACAGGCATCACAGAGAGGAGAGGTCAGAGGTCAGAGCGTCTCTTTGTTTCTTTTCCTCACTTTGAAGAGAGAAAGTAGCACTGTAACTCTACTGAAACTCTACTGTAACTCTACTGTAACTCTACTGTAGCTCTACTGTTGCTCTACTGTAGCTCTACTGTAACTCTTGAAGGTGTGTCACTGCCTCCTGCTGCACCAGAGTGTGTGTGCGCGGGAACGTTAGCGGTTGTTTCACTCGCTGATTTCCTGCTTCCTGTTTCAGATTGCTCAGAAATACGACGCACAGAAAGAAGAAGAGCTCCGGTTCTGGATCGAGGAGGTGACGGGAATGTCTATTGGAGAAAACTTCCAGACGGGCCTGAAGGACGGAGTCATTCTGTGCGAGTAAGCAGCCAATCAGGAACAGAAACAAGTATTCAGTCTGCTGGGCCTGTAGTGACACCAGGCCACCACTAGATGGTAGAGATTGAGGAGGCTACAGCAGCCTGCAAACCAAAACAATCAATACCATTGGATCTGGATCAGGAGGATCTGGATCAGGAGGATCTGGATCAGGAGGGTCTGGATCGGTAGGACCTGGATCACTAGGGTCTGGATCAGCAGGATCTGGGTCAGCAGGATCTGGATCAGCAGGATCTGGATCAGTAAGACCTGGATCAGTAGGATCTGGATCAGTAGGACCTGGATCAGTAGGACCTGGATCAGTAAGATCTGGATCAGTAGGATCTGAGTCAGTAGGACCTGGATCAGTAGGACCTGGATCAGCAGGATCTGGATCAGTAGGACCTGGATCAGTAGGATCTGGATCAGCAGGATCTGGATCAGTAGGACCTGGATCAGTAGGACTTGGATCAGTAGGATCTGAGTCAGTAGGACCTGGATCAGTAGGACCTGGATCAGCAGGATCTGGATCAGTAGGACCTGGATCAGCAGGATCTGGATCAGTAGGATCTGGATCAGTAGGACCTGGATCAGTAGGATCTGGATCAGTAGGATCTGAGTCAGTAGGACCTGGATCAGTAGGACCTGGATCAGTAGGGTCTGGATCAGTAGGATCTGGATCTGGTGGTCCCTCAGTCCTCTTCAGATAGGAGCTCTATGTCTCCAGGCAGAGCCGAGTGTCTAGCAGAGCTACAAACATCAACCAGCAGCATCATGGAGCTGAGATGATTCAGTGAAGGACAGACAGGCTGAATGGATCTGCATCCAGAACTGATCACTGGATTGATTATTGATTTACAGAGAGAGATCATTCAGGTTACCATGAGCAGGCTTTCAAGGTCAAGAGGTCAGATGATAAAGATCAAATGTAAACAGAGATGCAGGTGTTGGTGTTTAATGTTCGGCCTTGATGGAGGTATGATGCTCTGTGTTTCCTCAGACTGATCAATAAGCTGCAGCCAGGCTCAGTCAAAAAAACCAATCACTCAAAGCAGAACTGGCACAAGGTAAGACGTGATGAAGAGCACACACGCACGCACGCACACGCACACACACACACACACACACACACACACACACACACACACACACACACACACATAAATCAGATCAAAGTTGTTTTCTTCAGAGTGACAGTGAAGATGTAAGATGTGTGTGTGTGTGTGTGTGCGCGTGTGTGTGAGTGTGAGTATGACGTCATGTCTGCGCGGAGTGATGAAGTGAAGGTGCTTCCTCGTAGCTCCGCCCATGGTTGTGTCTTTGTGTGTGTGTGTGTGTGTGTGTGCAGCTGGAGAACCTGGGGAAGTTCATCAAAGCCATCCTGGCCTACGGCCTGAAGCCCAATGACATCTTTGAGGCCAACGACCTGTTTGAGAGCGGGAACATGACTCAGGTCCAGACCACGCTGCTCGCCCTGGCCAGCATGGTGAGCACAAGCAAGCACGCACGCACGCACGCACGCACGCACGCACGCACGCACGCACGCACGCACGCACGCACGCACGCACGCACGCACGCACGCACGCACGCACGCACGCGTGTTCATGTGTTCATGTGTTCATGTGTGTCACATGGGATGAACTCATGTCACCTCTCCTCAGGCTAAGACCAAAGGGATGGACACAAAGGTCAACATCGGTGTGAAGTACGCAGACAAACAAACGCGACACTTTGACGACGAGAAGATCAAAGCCGGTCAGTGTGTGATCGGACTGCAGGTAACCACGCCGACACAAGCTGCAACAACTATCACATCATTGCATCTAAAGCACGGCAGCTTATTGTGTCTTCATCCTCAGATGGGAACAAACAAGTGTGCCAGTCAGGCGGGAATGACGGCGTACGGAACCAGACGCCACCTGTACGACCCCAAGACTCAGACAGACAAACCCTACGACCAGACCACCATCAGCCTGCAGATGGGGACCAACAAAGGAGCCAGCCAGGTCAGGGTCAGGGTCCCTGGGTCCCTCAGGGTCTCTCAGGGCTCCTTTACAACATCAGCATTGTTTCTGTGTTGATGAATCTCAGTAATGAATGATGATTGAATTGATTTGAATGTGATCAGGATGAATCAAATCAAACAGTCGATGTGAAACCATGAAGCTCTTCTCTCACATCCTGGGTTTGTTGCTAGAAGTTGTCTGGATTCTGGTCGTATTCCTGATTGACTTTGTTAGACGGGAGCAGGCGGGGCTTTGAGACGAGAGACCAGCTGTGCATGTGGGCGTGTCCGTGGGCATTGACACTGCTCGTGTTGTGGTTTGCAGGCGGGAATGTCGGCCCCGGGGACCCGCAGAGACATCTTTGACCAGAAGGTGGCGCTGCAGCCGGCGGACAACTCCACCATCTCCCTGCAGATGGGCACCAACAAGGTGGCGTCTCAGAGGGGCATGAGCGTGTACGGGCTGGGCCGCCAGGTGTACGACCCCAAGTACTGCGCCCCGCCCACAGAGCCCGTCGTCCACGCCAACGGCAGCCAGGGCACCGGGACCAACGGCTCCGAGATCAGCGACAGTGACTATCAGGCCGAGTTCCGAGACGACGACTACCAGGGCAGTTACCACGACGACTACGGCGCCCACTACAACGACCAAGGCATTGACTATTAGGCCACGCCCCCTCGGGAGCAGTATTAACCAGCGTATTTTACCCATGAGGCAACAGAGCAAGTCTTTGCTTTCCTCACTAGTTTCTTCTCTTTTCTTTTTACCTGAGGCTGAAAGAAGTCGTAGTCCAACAGAATCCAGACGTGAGATTCTGTCTTTCTTTAAGTCACACGCACGTTTACTAAATGTTCAGTCACTCATGTTATGTTGAAGCCTTCTGGGGAAGTTTGGAGTTCACTCATGATGAAGACACACACACACACACACACACACACACACACACACACACACACACGGTCAGTGTGTCCCGAAGTTTAACAATCAAGAGAGCAGCTGAGTGTTGAAGCAGCGTTTCCTCTTCCTGCACACGTTTCCACGCTGTGTTCATGCTCACACACACACACAGACTCTCACACACACACACACACACACACACACACACAGACTCTCACACACACACACACACACACACACTCACTCGTCATGCAGAACCTAGTAGCTGTGCATATGTGGGGAGTATAAACTGTCCTTTCCCAGGTCTGTAAGATGTGTTAGAGCTCCTCCACATGAAGCTGACACAGGGGGGTTCTGGGTAATGACGGGCTGGGGGATCATAGGTGCACCGTGCGTGCGTGCTACTGGCTCCTCCTCCTCCGTCTCTTCCTGTGGAGGTCATTGATCAGTCAAACCTTTTCATCTTCTTGAGGCCGTGTGTGTTCAGCCTCATTCTTCCTGTGACAGCTGAGCAGTGACTGATCTCATCACCCGCCAGGCAAATCCACCGCCCCTGCTTCTGATCCGTCTGGGGCGAGGTTCTGTGATCGGTCGGCTCTGTCCAGACCATCATCACTCACATCACCGCCATGCAGACTGAGGCTCCCAATGTTGATCCCTGCTCACATTCACAGGATGAAGAGCAGATAAACGTGCAGAGCGTCGTGAGGACAAACAGTAGAAGAAGAACAGAGATGTGAGGAGGAGTGAGCCTCATTACATCATCACTTCTATCTTTGTGCTGTAGAAGAAACAGCCACGTGGATCCATGAGGGTCAGACACCTGCAGAGCTGAAGAGGAGAACATCTACACACACACACACACACACACACACACACAGAGGTCAGAGATGAAGATGATGAAGGTTTGTAAATTGGCTCTTATCACTTGAAGACAAACATTCCTTTACGTTCTCCTTCTCCCCTGGTGTTCAGAGGTACATGAGCTCATATTGTTCCTGTATTTATTAACTCACTTCCTGGTTCCTTTCAGAATAAAAGCCTCAAACTCCTCAGAGCTCTGTGTGCTGTGTTAGCCAGCTTCATCATATCTGTTCTACACTCTACATACCTGGACCATGACTTCACGCTTTGATTCTGTCCCAGTACTGAGCGTCAGTGGAATTAGAAGAGTAGAAGTCAGAAAAGGTGGAAGAAAAAGAAGAAGAAGAAGCCCCTGCATGTGTCCTCATCATTTACCACCTGAGGAAACATGTCAAGTAAATGCGGCCTGTGTGTGTGTGTGTGTGTGTGAGAGAGTTCCTGACCTTAACTCTTCACCTTCAGTAAACTACTGCTGTGCTACATTGTGCAGTTTCTTTCATTGTGTTTAAAGGGATGATGATGATTTCATGAGGAAGAAGACAGCGAGTGAGCAGCCAATAGGATTCATGAGAATGCAATGCCCCCCCCCCCCCCCACAGGAATAATGGCTGCTTTGTGCCTGCTGTGGAATCTGGGGTGAAAACGCAGGACTCAATTATAGAGAGGGAGTCCAAAAAAGCTTGGTAACCACGGCAACCAGAGAGGGCCCTTAAAGGGAAGGCATAAACCAGAGCGGCCCTGCAGGCCTGACACGCTAGCTCCGCCCCCTTGCGGCTCAGGGCCCTAAACGCTCTGATCCGCCTGGTGGACACACGGGGAACTGCGTGTGCTCCTCGATCTCTAACCCTGGCAGTCACACACACACACACACACACCAGACAGACACGTACACACACACACACACACACACTCTCGCTCTCTCGCTGAGTGAAGAGAGGCCACCTGGTGGGCAGATGGAGGAGTGTAAGTGTTTCCGGTTTGAAGCTTCTGTTTTGACACAAAGCTTCTCCAGGTTTCATTCTTTATCTTTATGCAGCAGCATCAAGGTCACAAAGTTACATTTGACCTGAACGTCTGACAGGGGAGCTTAAATATGGAACTCTGAACATACAGACGAACTTTGACCTCTCTGCCTCCCTCAGATAGACGGATGACAGACAGGCGGAGGGAGCAGTGCGAATCGTTACACAAGAATCAGAAATATGCGCATTTAAAAAGGTTCAGACTTCCGGATCAACCTGTTCCGCGGTTTAAGCAGTAACATCAATGCCCAGCAGTCGGCAGTGGCGCACTTTCAGAGTCAAACTAGTCCAGTCACGAAGTCTCGTGAGAGTTCATCGGTTAACGAGACTCAATCCCAAAACCGTTTTCTTTCAGAGAGACTGTAAACAATCAATTCGATCAGCTGTCAATCTGTGCTGCATGAGGTTTGATACACCGACATGTTCGGACCGGATATGAGGAAAAAAGGACCAACCGCTGCACACGCGGTCACCAGTTAACACGGTCACTAGTTAATCTGATACAGCAAACAGAGCTAGTGCTAATGCTAACCGACGAGCCCAGTTTCCCTTACAGTAACAAGTGTGTGTGTGTGTGTGTGTGTGTGTGTGTGTGTGTGTGTGTTTGTGTTTGTGTGTGTATTGTCTCATGACACATATTTGAAAAGATTTCATTGTCGTATTTTAAATTTCAGGAAGTGTAGAAATAACAGCAGAATGAATTAAAGCTCCCACAGTGACACACACACATACACACACACACACACACACATACACACACACACACACACACACACACACACACACACACACACACACACTTGTTGCTGCGGTTCTCCGATGATGACAGATGCTAAAGGATTTGGTTTGATGATGAAGTGTGTATTTATTGAGGTTGTAGTGTGTGTGTGTTTGTGTGGGGGGGGCACTTCCTCTTCTGTTTCTGAGTACTAAACCAATGACTTCATGATTTTGTGCAAGATGGGAATGTTTTAGTTAACAGGAACAGAAAGAGAAAATGTGGAGGAGATGAGACGTCAGTGTGTCACAGGTTTGACACATGTCTGACCTGTGTGTCTCTGCTTCTTTTCAGGTCTGGAGGTCTTTGAATGGCCAGCCAGTGGAAGCTCAGATGACCTTTGACCTTATTGATCTCAGCCCTGATGCTCTGCTGCCTCCTTACAGTAACATGGAGCTTGTTTGTGTTTCAGTGGAGCCTGAGAAGCTTTGAGAGAGGAGGAGCCTCACCCTGAATGTTCACTTTACCATTGCAGGAGGTCACAGCCCAGCGAGGAGGAGGAAGAAGGGGGGGGGTGGGGGGGTGGGTGCAGGAGGAGGAGGGGGAGGAAGAGGAGCCTTCCCATAGCCTGGCTCTGACCTGTGAAAGACAAACTCCTCCATGCTTCAGAGCCGTGGGTCAAGATCCAAAATAACAACCAATGCATCCTGAATATTGAAGTCAGTTAAGTTCTGTTTGGCAGACTTTCATGTAAATAAAGAGTCACTATGTTTAGATAATGATCCTAATCAATAATAAGATTTCAGACTAAATAAAGAATCAAGTGAAGTTCAGCCTTCCCTTAAAATACTATTGTTATTGTTCAGAAGTATTCAGTCTCCTCCTGTCAGCTTGTTCAGTGTGAGCTGTAATGTTATATATATTTATATTTATGTACATTAAGTCTGTTTGTTACGTTTATGAGTCAAAGCAGCTCAGGTGACTCAAGTTTAGTTTGGCACTGAAATGGTTAAAAAGGTTGAGTGTTGTGTGAACTTTCCCGCCTCATTTAGTTATCAAACATCTGACACAACAGAAGAAGAATGCACCAACATGAGAGCTGAAACATTCTCACAGAAGGGACGCGGACAAGAACGTGCACACACACACACATACACACACGCACACACACACACCTTCGCACACACATGCACACACACACGCATGCACACTCCCACAGACACACACACACGCACACACACACGCATGCACACTCAAGCAGCATTGTTTTGAAAATAGCTGAGCTGCTGTCCTGTAAAAGTGATCTTATATGAGATGTCTGCTGCGTGCTGTGTCAGGTTCCCACATGGAGAGATGAAGAGGAGGATAGGATAGAGCTTCCCCTCCTGGCTGCTCAGTGGAGGGGGGTGTTGTGACTCAGTGGGAGCGCCGCACACGTCTATGTGTTTGAAATGGAAATAGAGGTGGATGTTGACTCTCGGCTTCACGCTGTCACCTTCCACACGCTCCCTAACAACAACCAGGCTGCAGCCAATAGGGAAGCAGGAGGACGAAGCATCCTGACCTGAAGTTCATTTAAGGACAAGAGGGAGAATCAGCTAACACTTAAGGTTTTCACTCAGTGTGAAGACATGTCACAGGTTTTGTCCTCAGGTGTGTGTGTGCGTGTGAGTTTGTGTGTTTGTGTGTTTGTGAGTCAGTCATTGACACTCATGTCTTTGTGCACCACAGGCCGCACCCTTATGTTCCCACTGTGACCCGCTTTCACACACACCCAGGCAGGTAGGAGTCCTGCACACACACACACACACACACACACACACAC
>NW_027467046.1:145000-162500 GCF_046128005.1 Genypterus blacodes | reverse complement strand
TGTGTATCACATGTGTTTGTACCGATGTGTGTGTAACATGAGTGTAACGCATTTGTGTGTGTAACGTATGTGTGTGTAACGTGTGTTACGCATGTGTGTAACGTATGTGTGTGTAACGTGTGTGTGTGTAACGCGCGTGTGTGTAACGCGCGTGTGTGTAACGCGCGTGTGTGTAACGTGTTTGTGTGTAACGTGTGTGTGTGTGTAACGCGTGTGTGTATGTGTAAGGTGTGTGTGTGTGTAAGGTGTGTGTGTGTGTGTAAGGTGTGTGTGTGTGTAAGGTGTGTGTGTGTGTGTAAGGTGTGTGTGTGTGTAAGGTGTGTAACGTGTGTGTTTGCCTGTGCAGGCAGGCGGGGAACGTGCAGAGGAACAGGCTGTGCATCAAGACCTCACAGACCGTGTGTGACCTCTCTGCGTCTTTGTCTGACATCAAGGCTTCATACACAGCTGACATCCTGTCTGTGCCTCCACTGGGCGGGACCTCTGACCTCCTGGAGTTCCCCCACAGCAGCTCGCCAAAGTTCTGCCCATACACAGACAGTAAGAGCCCTTCGTCCACACGTCACCATGTGTGACCACTGACCCCTGACCCCTGACCTCTCCCCTCCTCTCTAACCCCCCAGCTGATATCGGCCGGCCGAACTTTAAGCTGGAGGTCGGCAGAGACCAGAGGAAGGTCACGCTGTACGTGAGCGACCCTCTCACAGCTCTGTTTGATGGACAGCGCCAGCTCAGCATCCGAGACGTCTTCCGTGAGGAGCTGAAGTACAAAGTGACCTACAGCAAAGCTGGCAGCACGGGCAAGGTGAGCACAGAGCAGCTCACAGAGCAGCTGACAGAGCAGCTCACAGAGCAGCTCACAGGGCAGCTCACAGGGCAGCTCACAGAGCAGCTCACAGGGAGACCCTCTGTGTCATCAGTGACCTCACCACAGCTCTACTTTATTTACTTCACTCTGGGATTTTAGTCAAAGTTTTTATCAACAGAATGCTTTTGTTTAAATTCAATTTCGGTAAACAGTAATAACCTTGGTCCTAATGTATCCTGTGTGTGTGTGTGTGTGTGGTGTGTGGCATGTGTGTGTGTGTCTCACGTGTGTGTGTGGCATCTCTCATGTGTGTGTGGCGTGTCTCATGTGTGTGTGTTGTGTGTGTGTGTGGTGTGTCTCGTGTGTGTGTGTGTGTGTGTGTGTGTGTCTCACGTGTGTGTGTCCTCAGAAAGAGAACGTGTCAGGCAGCAGTGTCGTGGCGCTGGCTGGTCTGGATGCTGGTGGGAGTTACTGCTTCAGCGTCCAGGCCTTCATCCCCAGCCGCCGCCCAGAAAAACAGCTGGGGGAGCACAGCAGCATCCAGTGTTCCCATAACGACGACCCCTCCATCTTTGAAGGTGAGCATTTGGATGCAGTATTTGTTTTCCACCTGTATTCTGACATGAAGGTGTCCGGTGTTACATCAGTGACATAACTCTGCCTCCCGATGTCACAGTCATGATGTCACAGTCATGATGTCACAGTCATGATGTCACCTGTTTGTCTCTCAGTGTACTCGGTGACTGTGATCGCCTGTGCCATCTTCCTCATTCTGCTGCTCATCGGCATCATCATCGCCGTCACAGTGATCTGCTGCAGGCGCAGGAGGAAGGCTGGGAAAAGTGGGAAAGAGGGAGTGCAACTGCATGGCGTCTGAACACACACACACACACACAAACACACACACACACACAGCACAGCTGGATTGGAGTTCCATGTCAAACTATGGAATTAAATCCTAAAGTTCCTTAAGTGTCTGTGAAACTCCCTCACATCTGCTCTTCTACTGTTCCTGCTCTGACTCACTGGTACTGAAACACTACACACTGTTTACTTATTCTATCTATTCAAACCATGTTTGGGAGAAAACTTCACGTCATGATAACTCAACAATAGAAGATTTTATTTTTGTATCAGAGGTTGAATTTATTGTATAATAATTAACACATTATTTGTATATGAGGATCCGTTCGTTACAAAGTCATATTTATTTTCCATACTCAAAACTTTTTTACTTAAAAATGTTCTCTGTTTTTTTCTATTTGTATTTGGGAAATAAGTTATTAAAAATCACATTGCTGTTTCATTTATACCCTCTACTGCGGGGTTGTTGTCGTTGTTGTTGCTATGACGTCCGTGTGGTGGAGGAGGCACGCGCACGCACACACACACACACACACACACACACCAGGGGTCTGAAGGGGCTGAATGTCCAGTCTGTTCCTCGCTAAAACAATCATGATGAGAATATTGATTATTCTGAGGTATTGATCACAGTTATGACACTGAAGACGTCTAGACTTTGTGAGGTCAGTGGAATGTTGTCATGGTGATGACAGTGGGTGGAGCTAAGGGCTAAGGCGGGTCATTTACGACCTTGGTAAGATTAAAACAAAGCTTCTCTTGTTTGAAACAAGTAACTTTACTCTCACAGTCCGATTCTTATCTTGTTATTTGAGCCCAGCTTGCTATGTCAACATAAAGAGGACTGACATCACTGAGGCTCTGACCCTGCAGGATCCCCAGCCGGGGGCGGCCTCATGTAGACCAGACAGCAGAGACACTGCAGGTCCCACTGAACGTTTAACCAATCGGAAGCAGATACTGAGATGAAACAGTGGCGCCCTCTGCTGGCGGTGAGACTCATTTTGCTTCTAAGTTTATTGACATTCTAACTTGACATTTACATAAAACACAGAATGAAAAAGCAGAATCAAAACAAGTGAACTCCCTGAGAAACACGAGCCTAACACACTCAAGTGGTTAAAGTATAGACGCTTATGTGTGTCATTTATTCATTCACACTGTGACACAACAGGACCATAAGCACTCCCAGGTGATCAACCACAAACATATCAGTGCTGCACACACAGTGCTGTGTAGAAGAATGAGATGAGCTCAGACTGCGCGTTTGGCAAGCTCGGCCTGGTAAACACACTTCCCGTCTGTCTGCATGAAGCTGAGCATCATGTGACTCTCGGTGACGTGGAAGTAGGCCACACCCCCTATTGTGTGATTGACAGGGCTGGAGTAGAGCTGCCAGGACTCTGGAACGTTGTCCCTGTGATTGGTGGAGAGGTCGCTGACCACACCGCTCCCACTGACCACAAACGAGCTCCCATCATCCTCTCTGATGAACTGCAGGAGGAGCAGCAAACTGACAGTCAGCCATCACATGAATCATAAACATCCCCCCCCCCCCCCCCCCACACACACACAGGAAGTGACACACCTGCATGTCGTGATCGTGGCCGCTTAGGTACGCAGTGACGGCGTATTTCTTCAGTAGCGGCCTCAGTCTCTGCAGAAGACAGGAAGTGGGGCCGTGATGGCCGATGGACCAAACTGGGTAGTGACCGGCCACCAGCACGTAGTCTGACCTGAGACGTTCACAAGCGCTCACAAGTTAGATACAAATATGTTCACAGTTGCCTCAGAACCTATGAGCTCTGACCATGAAACCTCTGGTGGCGTAACACAGTTCTGTTAGTGCAGGGGTCTCCAACCCAGTCCTACCTGAGCCCCTATGCAGCAGGGCTCTACCCTGACACTACGTACTTGCTGGAACCTTGTGCTGTTGTCAGTTGTGCTCTCAGGTGCAACTCAAGGCAGGATAGAAAACCTGCTGGATAGGGATGGAACAGGACTACATTGAACTGTGCTTCACCTTCCTCCTCATCTCTCTCTCTCTCTCTCTCTCTGCCTGTCTCTCTCCCCCTCCCGTCTGTCTTGCATGCTATTTCTTAATGCATGACATTTTGTGTGCATTGCCTTGCAGGCCTTTTTTGTTCCTCCCTCTCATCCCACTGTAAGTTCCTATCACTCACTCAGCCGTTCCTGGAGAGGGAATCTCTGTTGGATTTGTCTCTCCCGAGGTTTCTTCCTTTTTCCTTCTACATGAAGGTTTTCTCTGGAGTTATTCCTGGTCCTCCTAGAGAGCTTTTGGCGGCTCAGGAATGTTCCTGATGTTGTGGGTCTGTAAAGCCCTTTGAGACGTTGGATGTGATATTGGACTATACAAATAAAATGGACTTGACTTGACTGAGATAGGGGGCTCTGGTAGGACTGGGTTAGAGACCTCTGTATTAGCTGATCCAGGAGATACATAAAGCTTTTCCTGTGGAGGGCAGAAGTTCTACTGTATCTTTGTGCTGTAGAAGAAACCACAACATGGATCCATCAGGGATGTAACTCCTCATTACAATCATAATCTAGCTGTGGCGTGACCTTAATGCAGAAGTGTGGGTCTCAACAATGCAGCATGGCTGTGTTCCAGTCCTGACCTGCTACTGGCCAGTGTGGACCTGATCCAGTCCCACTGCTGCTCTGCTGCTGATGGATCCTGGGCTCCTGTGGGCTGCAGCTGGTCATTGGTGTTCCCACATAACACCACCGTGTCAATCATCAGGATGGTCACGGACACGTTAGTGTCTGGAACAGTGAAGAAGAGCTGGTAGTAGAGCTGTGGGTAGTTCCTGCACACACATGATATCATCTTTAACACACACACACACACACACACACACACACAGCAGACCTGCAGGGAAACATACCACTTTGGCAGTCAGCATCTCATATAATGCCTGCTTTTTTTTGTGTTGGACCTGTGTCGATGTGTGTGGTCCTGTGTGGACGTGTGTGGACCTGTGTGGTCCTGTGTGGATGTGTTGGACCTGTGTGGTCCTGTGTGGATGTGTTGGACCTGTGTGGTCCTGTGTGGATGTGTTGGACCTGTGTGGACCTGTGTGGATGTGTTGGACCTGTGTGGACCTGTGTGGACGTGTGTGGATGTGCTGGTGCTTACCATCGGTGGGACTTGTGTGAATAAGCCATTTGAGCAGAGATGTTCCCCTTGTGGTCGTGGTTTCCTCCGAGCAGGAACCAGGGGATGTCCAGCAGTGACTGCTGGTAAAAAACCTGCTCATACGTGTGCTGTGGACAGGAACACGCAGACACAGTTAGACTGACAAACTGTGACTTAGCATGTTAAAGAAGTTATGGGTTTGATTTTGGGGACTTGAGCCGCTATTCAATAATTATTACTTACATACATGAAGTCTAATATCAGTAAGGGGTCATGTTTTCATGTTCTAACACTGTCACAGTGTCCCATCATGACCACATGATGTCGTTGTGTTGCTGTCACAGAAACTCTTAGCTGCGTAACGATTCAAAGAAGCTCCACTATCAAATGCCTGCAAACACTCTGAGATGAGTGTTTGCAGGCATTTGATAGTGGAGATGAACAGAGATGAACAGAATGCTAGAGGTCAGAGGTCATTGGAACAGGAGAGGTGTAGTATAATAAGATGGCAGACATGATGATGACACAATGAACTCACCTTGAAGCGCGGGTCGTCCACGCTTTGGACTCCGTCGAAGTAGAAGTGGTCCCCAAGGCTGAGGACAAAGTCCAATCCCACAGTCTGAGCCAGCCTGTCCATCTCAGCAGCCACAGCCTCCTCGTGAGGACTGCAGTACGGAGGGACAGGAAGTCCGCCCCAGTCCCCCACCGCCACGAAGCGCAGGGCACCTGTGTGACCATAACTACCATGAAGGGTTCTTATTCTGATTCTGATTGATCAATTATCAATGACAAGTGAACTTACCGGAATCCTGAGCGTCACACAGAAGCCAGCAGGTGAGGGAACAGCACAGCAGCAACAAAGACCTCAACCTGACCAGAACCAGAACCATGGTCAGAACCTCTCTCTCTCTCTTTTCCTCTCTGTGAATGAAAATTAACGTTGTGTGTTGCTTGACTTCCTGATTCAGACCAGAAAAACAAACAATGAGGTCTCTCTCTCTCTCTCTCTCTCTCTCTCTCTCTGAAAAAACACGCTGTTTTCTTGCTTGACTTCCTGTCAGGTTAATGACTCATGAACTTGAACCGACATACCAATCACCTCATAATGACCACTGGGGGCGCTGTTCTGCCTGGCTGAGAGACAGACTGACAGACAGACAGGCAGGCAGGCAGGTTGTGAAGGTTCATCAAGGACGGTTCATCTCAGGCCAGTGGAGAGTGAAGAAGCCCTTCAGATGAGAGGCAGAACGTCCTCAAGCTCACAGCCCCGTCCAGCCATGAGACACGAAGGCTTCCTGGAGGTGGAGGAGGCTTCATCTTTGTGTCGTGTCTGTGTTTGACCACTAGGGGCAGGCGCTCTGCGTCTCTCCCAGAATGCATCAGTGCCGAGCTACCGGTGGTTGTGTCAGAATAATGGCGGCCATCAGCAAGTACCTGACAGCAAAGAACTCCTCCATCGCCGGCGGAGTTCTGCTGCTTTTATACTTGCTCCGACAGAGGCGACGGAGGGCCAGACACGAAGGGTGAGTGCGCTATGTGCGGAGGATGCGGGGCTCGCCGTGTCCCGCAGAAAAGCTTCTTTTGTCAGGCTGTCTTTGTGGATGCTACGTAGCAGCGGGAGCTAGCAGTGACAGGTGAGGACCGGAGGAGGCCGGCGCGCTGCGCAGTGTGGCCGCTTCAGGCAGCCTTCACCCCGGCTCAGCCTCCAGCACTCTGCCCCAACCACGGAGCAATGGGTCCGTGTTCAGGCCTCCGACCGGCCGGACGAGTCGGTGGCCGAGAGAGAGGCTCCTTCTCCCGGAGCTCCGTGTGATGCAAGCGGAGGATCGTTCAGATAGTTCCTATAGTTCATATAGCTTATATAGTTTATTAGTTGAATAGTTTGAGTCACGTGGTGCTTCATGTTGAGTCACTCTAACTGTATTATGATACACATAATGCAGATAAATGAACACTTGTTAGGGTGAATTTGGTAAAATGTCAGGCAGAGTTGTTCCATGTTCATCTGCTTTTCTTTAACATAAACAGCCTGTAAGTCTGCAAGTGTTATGAAATCAAAGTGTGGCCGTGTTTCTGATCTTCAGTTCTGTTTGACAGAATCGTAATCTGAAGATGTTTTAGAGCGTAAGTGGAGGTTTAGAGAGCAAAGTCTAAGTTACTCACCTTACACCCAGTTTACTGTGTGTGTGTGTGTGACCTCTTTAGTTTCCTTGGCCTCTTTCACAAAGCAGAGGCAGAAAGTCTTCTCATGTCTCCAGATACTGAGATGTTAGTCCATCCTCTTATCCGTTCTTAGCCACTTATCACTAATCTTTATGATGACTTGACATGAGTGAACCGTGCCTTTGTGCAGTGTCATGATGAGTGAACATGTAAACATGCTTGATGGTGCGTCTGAATGAACTCCTGTCTTTACAGAAGGAAAGGAGGCTCAGAGATCGTTTCCAACACTGACGTAAGATCACTTCTTCATCAGGGTCAAAGCTACGACTTTCTCTATAAACATCAGGAAAGGACATTTTGGTTGAACGATCTTGTGTCTGTTCATGCAGAAAGATGGCAGAAGAGACCGAGCAGCTGTGGACAAGCTCTTCTTCCAGAGGATCCTCAGTATCGTGCGGATCATGGTGCCTCAACTCTTCTGCATGGAGGTGTGTCTTAACTATTCACTCAGTTCTTTCCTTCAGCAACACTCAGACCAGCACAGAGACCCCCCAGCAACACCCAGACCAGCACAGAGACCCCCCCCAGCAACACCCAGACCAGCACAGAGACCCCCCAGCAACACTCAGACCAGCACAGAGACCCCCCAGCAACACCCAGACCAGCACAGAGACCCCCCCCAGCAACACCCAGACCAGCACAGAGACCCCACAGCAACACCCAGACCAGCACAGAGACCCCCCAGCAACACCCAGACCAGCACAGAGACCCCCCAGCAACACCCAGACCAGCACAGAGACCCCCCCCAGCAACCCCCAGACCAGCACAGAGACCCCCCAGCAACACCCAGACCAGCACAGAGACCCCCCAGCAACACTCAGACCAGCACAGAGACCCCCCAGCAACACCCAGACCAGCACAGAGACCCCCCAGCAATACTCAGACCAGCACAGAGACCCCCCAGCAACCCCCAGACCAGCACAGAGACCCCCCAGCAACACCCAGACCAGCACAGAGACCCCCCAGCAACACTCAGACCAGCACAGAGACCCCCCAGCAACACCCAGACCAGCACAGAGACCCCCCAGCCATACTCAGACCGGCACAGAGACCCCCCAGCAACACCCAGACCAGCGTTTCATTTTGCTCATCATTTTAGCTACAGGGGCGGTAGCTTTGACATAATCCACCACATCTGGATCAACATCTAGATCGATACGTAGATTATTATGTCATTATTGCTTTGAGGATCAAATATGACATTAAAGAGTTAACACACGTTTGTTTGAGTGAAAGCTTGATAACAACTCTCTGCTCTGTCACACACACACACACACACACACACAGCTCTGTGTGTAAGTGTGTGTGTTCTGATCTTTGGTGTCCTCTCTGCTCCCCGTCGTCGTGGCTACAGACTGGATACCTTCTCCTCATCGCTGCCATGCTGGTGGCCAGGACGTACTGTGACGTGTGGATGATCCAGAATGGAACCATGATAGAAAGGTCAGATGAGAGTGCAGAGGGACTTTGATCTGAGAAATGAAGAGGCTGCTCTTACAGGCGTGCAGAGGTGTTGGGTTTTAGTTTGAATGCAGAGATGTTCAGCCCTTCATGTCCGGGGGGGGGGGGGGGGGGGTCAGGGGTCAGGGGCAGAGGTCCAAACAAAGGCCTGCTCTAAAATATGAATCACTATTTACAGCTACAACAAGAATTCACTGCATGCAGGCAAACTTAAAATGATTCAGATCAGAGTATATATATAGTATATATATATATAGTATGTATATAGTATGTATATAGTATGTATATAGTATGTATATAGTATGTATATAGTATAAAGTAGTTTTAGTGGCCACCGGACTTTGACCCCAAGCCGGCCGCTGGGTCAAAGTCCTGCTGTGGCTCCGATCGCTGCTGCAGGTTTGAGTCTTCAGACTGAAACCTTCTAAAGCCTCAGAGGTCTTAGGCTCCTTATTGAAACATTAAGACTCATGTTTAGTTTCAGACGCTCCCTAGTGTTCATGTGAAGTTAGGGAAGTTTGATCCATAACAGCTTGTTGAAACATTTTCTCCAGGATTCCAGAGGTTGATGCAGACGAGGAGGAGGAGGGAAGTGAGGAAGAAGAAATGACCTCACTTCTCTTTGTTGTGTGTGTTCTCTCTCTCTCTCTCTCTGTCTCTCTCTCTCTCTCTCTCTCTCTCTCTCTCTCTCTCTCTCTCTCTCTCTCTCTCTGTCTCTGTCTCTCTCTCTCTCTAAACAGTGGGATCATAAGCAGAGACATGAACCTGTTCAAGCAGCACTTTTATTCCTACATGTCTGTCATACCTGCGGTAACTTTCCTCCACTTGATCCTCGTCCTCCTTCAGCCGTTAACATCCTGTGTGTCTTTGCTTTGACCATCTGCTCTGTAACAGTCTAATGTTCAGCCTTTAACACTGACATCACTGTCAGACCCCCGGCCCCAGGTGGCTTCGGCCAATCAGAGCTGGGGCTCATTAGCATACACTTGGCTCTCCCCTTACCAGAGTTATGACATCACACACAAGTGATCAAACAAATCAATTGGCACATCAGAACTACAATGAATCAAATCACACACAGAGCAGTCAAAGTCACATGTGAGTGTTTCAGTAAGTGACGTACACACACACACACACACACACACTCTCACAGAGGCAGGTCACCACAGCACCATTGGATCAGATGGATTAGTGGTGAGCAGGTTGCTAGTGTTTCTGATGCTTGTTGGCTCCACAGGAACAGGAAGTGCAGCCTGTAAAAGTGTGTGTTGTGTTGTTTGCTCATGGTGTGCATGTTGTGGTTTGCAGTGCCATTATCGGTCGCTCCACTAAAGATTTCCAGGCCTTCTTGTTCAGCTTTGTCAAATTCATGCCACTTGTAAGTTTGCTTTTTGTTGTCTTCTCTTGATGTCACCCTCATCATGTGTGTGTTAGTGTGTTATAGTGATGTAAGGCTTTGATAGAGGAGACCTGAAATCTGGAGAATCATATTACAATCTTACACTTCAAGCTTTTCAACTCATTTCTTGGTGATTCTCAGAGATTTCCATCGATCCATTTCCTGCTTGAATTTTAATTTACCAACATCCATTCAGCCTGACCTCAGCATGACCTCAGCATGACCTCAGCATGACCTCTGTACTGACGTGTAGCACTGTGTAACTCATTCAAACAAAGTGATACTCTTCATCTCCTTCACCTCTGACCTCTGTGTGTTCCTCTGTCAGTGTGTAGATGTTCTTCTTCTTCTCCTCTTCAGGTCTGTAGGTCTCTGATGGACCCTGATGGATCCATGATCAGGTGTTAGAGCCTCTAAAGCTCCTCTACATGGAGACAGAAGCTTAGATACATACCTCTGACCTTTGACCCTGAGCCCTCAGTATGTTGTCATAGATCTTTATCCTATAGTAACTCTGACCTTTGACCCTGAGCCCTCAGTATGTTGTCATAGATCTTTATCCTATAGTAACCTCCTGGTCCTTCTCTTATCAGTCTGCAGCTGTGTGATGAAGCAGCTGAGAGGATGTAGAGCAGATAAACACGCAGGGCGTCGTGAGGACAAAAAGTAGAAGAAGAACAGAGATGTGAGGAGGAGTTAGCCTCATTACATCACCACTGAGCTCACTGAGTGAATCCAGCAGATACACTGAGCTTTTATTGTGGAGGGCAGAACTTCTATCATTGTGCTGTAGAAGAAGAAAGAACCACATGGATCCACGAGGGTCCATCAGAGACCTGCAGAGCTGGAGAGAAGAAGAAGAACATCTACACACTCACAGGAACAGAGTTCAGAGTGAAGGAGATGAAGATGAGGAGTGTGTAAAATGTCTGCACTTAGTCTGAAGTCAGCCTCAGTGTGGCTCAAAGTCACTGAGCAGTCAGGAGTGTGTGTCTTTATGAGCCACACACACACGCCTGTACATGTTACATGTGTGCCTACATCCCTGCAGATTGCCTTGGTGAACAACTTCCTGAAGCTGGGCCTGAATGAGCTGAAGCTCCGGTGTCGTGAGAGACTCACTAAGCACCTGTACGACCAGTACCTGCAGTGAGTACACACTATGACATCATCCATACAGCCGCCTCATACAACCTGCACACACGTACGGCAACTCTGCATGTGTGTTTCATCTCCGTGCTTCATCAGAGGTTTCACATACTACAAGATGGGAAACCTGGATAACCGGATAGCCAACGCCGACCAGCTGCTCACACAGGATGTGGAGAAGTTCTGCAACAGTGTGGTGGAGCTCTACTCCAACCTGAGCAAGGTCTCACACACACACACACACAAGTTCTGCTGGTTAGCTGAAGGAATCATGGGACAGCAGAGTTGAGTTTCAGGACCTTAAAGGTTTTCACTCAGTTGGATCTTTGATTGTTTGCTCACAAACCAAACACAGCAGAAAGACACCAAAGAAGAAGTGAGGTGAGGTGATGAAGGTAGTGGAGCAGGTGTAGCGTCTGTCATGTTGGCCTTCATCTCAGTGCAGACGTGCTCTGTCTGTGTGTGTGTGTGTGTGTGTGTGTGTGTGTGTGTGTGTGTGTGTGTGTGTGTGTGTGTGTGTGTGTGTGTGTGTGTGTGTGTGTGTGTGTGTGTGTGTGTGTGTGTGTGTGTGTGTGTGTGTGTGTGTGTGTGCGCGCTCTCTCTGCAGCCTCTGCTGGACATCGGTCTGTACATCTTCAAACTGACGAGTGCCATCGGGGCTCAGGTGAGCAGCTCCTCTTCATCTTCACATCAGGGACTCCACTCGGCTCTGACGTGTTTGTCTGAAGACGTGTAGAAGCAGCTCCTGGAAACAGGAAGTGACATCATTGTGTATTCACCACACAGGGCCCAGCCATTATGATGGCCTACCTGCTGATCTCAGGTCTGTTCCTCACCAGACTGAGGAGGCCCATCGGGAAGATGACGGTCACAGAGCAGAGATACGAGGGAGAGTATCGATTCGTCAACTCCCGCCTCATCACCAACAGGTAACCGGGCCCGCAGGCTCCGCCCCCCTCTCACACCTTCACCTTGTTAGTGGCACACGGCCTCATGTTTGTCTGTGTGTAGTGAGGAGATCGCCTTCTACAACGGGAACATGAGGGAGAAACAGACCATCCACGCCACCTTCAGGAAACTGGTACTTTACATTCTATGACTCAAGCTCAAATATCAAAGTGCTTCTTCTCACAGCGACACCAGACAGAACCAGACAGAACCAGACAGAACCAGGCAGAACCAGACAGAACCAGACAGAACCAGACAGAACCTAATCTGGACCAACCTGCACATTGAGCTGCATTGGAATGAAAGCATAACCTTCTCCTTCTGTTCTCCAGGTTGATCATCTGCATAACTTCATCTTCTTCCGCTTCTCTATGGGCTTTGTGGACAGCATCATTGCTAAGTGTAAGTGAACCACAGTGTGGCGCTCATGAGTCTTCCTGCTGCCTGAGCCTTCATCTGTCTGCTCTGTCCTGCAGACGTGGCCACTGTGGTGGGATACCTGGTGGTGAGCCGGCCCTTCTTAGACCTGTCTCACCCCCGACACCTGCACAGCACACACTCTGAGCTGCTGGAGGTCAGCACACACACACACACACACACACACACACACACACACACACAGGTGGGCGTGCTGCTTTTAACATGTATGACGCTCTGTAGGATTACTACCAGAGCGGCAGGATGCTGCTCAGGATGTCCCAGGCTCTGGGCAGGATCGTGCTGGCTGGGCGAGAGATGACTCGCCTGTCTGGGTGAGTTTGATCTCACGCACAGACACACACACGCACACACAGCCTCTGAATGCGTTGGGTTCAGATGTGTGATGCGTGTTGGTTGGCCTGCAGGTTCACGGCTCGTATCACGGAGCTGATGAAGGTCCTGAAGGAGCTGAACGCTGGCAGATATGAACGCACCATGGTGTCTCAGCAGAACAAAGGTAGGAGCACGGAGACAGAAGGTGACATCATGGCGTGGACGTGTGACTGAAGCTCCGCTACCTTCTTATAGAATCTGGGCGTGTGGACAAACTGGTGCTGGTGCCTGGCAGCGGACAAATCATCAACCGAGACAACATCATTAAGTCAGTTTGATCACTCAACACTTCAACATCTCTCTCCTCATGCTTCTTCCTCTGACGTGTGCCTGTGTGTGTGTGTGTGTGTGTGTACACAGGTTTGACCACACGCCGTTAGCGACCCCTAATGGTGATGTGCTGATCAAAGACCTGACGTTTGAGGTAAACGCTCCACGCACACAACCACACCAAGATGTAACTAGCTCCTATGGATAGAGTCGCTTGGCTGCAGCTTAACTGCTTCAAATCAGGAGCAGCTTGAAAGCTTCTGCAGGTTCAACCACAGTGCAGATTGATTAGAATGCAGTGTTAATCTGGGAGCTCATGTTTAATTACAGGTTAGAGAGGGAGCAGGTTTGGGATAGGGTTAGTGTGGGACACACACACACACACACACACACACACACACACACACACACACACACAGTGTGAGTGACCGTGCCTCCTGTGGTTGAAGGTGAGCTCTGGAGCCAACGTTCTGGTGTGTGGACCAAACGGCTGTGGGAAGAGTTCTCTGTTCAGAGTGCTGGGAGAGGTTAGCCACGCCCACAATCACCTTCATTCAGTGCACCTCATGTCTTGCATGTGTGTTTAAGAGTGTGTGTGTGTGTGTGTTTAAAGCTTTGGCCTCTGTTTGGAGGACAGCTGACCAAACCTGAGCGAGGGAAACTCTTCTATGTTCCTCAGGTAAGGTCTTCTTCTTCTTCTTCTTCTTCTTCTTCTTCTTCTGTTTATACAGCAGCTGTGCTCCACTCTTCTTCTAAATGAGCTAAATCAACTGAAGTGATTTAAGTGTGGTTTGACTTCCTGTGTTGTTGTTCAGAGGCCCTACATGACTCTGGGCTCTCTGAGGGACCAAGTCATCTACCCGGACACCCAGGAGGACCAGAGGAGGAGAGGAATCTCTGACCAGGTCTCTCTCACTCACTCACTCACTCACTCACTCACTCACTCACTCACTCACTCACTCACTCACTCACTCACTCACTCACTCACTCACACACACGCGCACACACACACACACACACACACACACTCTGAAGCAAACTCTGGCGTTGTGGGCTTACGGACCTGCCTGTCTCACTTTCTCTCCTCCCTCCCTCCCTCTCCAGGTGTTGAAGGAGTACCTGGACAATGTTCAGCTGGGTCACATCCTGGAGAGGGAGAACAGCTGGGACACTGTGCAGGACTGGATGGATGTGCTGAGTGGGGGGGAGAAGCAGAGAATGGCTGTAAGAGTCACTTCCTGTCTGCTCACACACCTCCGCTTAATGAGCTATATGAGTCATTTATCTGTGTGTTTGTGTGTGTATGTGTGTGTGTAGATGGCCAGGCTCTTCTACCATAAACCCCAGTTTGCCATTCTGGATGAGTGCACGAGTGCAGTGAGTGTGGATGTGGAGGACTTCATCTACAGCCACTGCAGGACGGTACGATGCCATCACCTCATGAATGAACCGCCACCATGTTTACACACAAGCAACATCGCTTAAATCAGACTGATCATTACACCTTAATGTAGATCACCCCATTACTCACTGTCACCACACGGGGGCAGCAGAAGCTCTGCACAGTGTTCCACACTAAGGGATCGTGTTTGTTGTGTTTGATCCACAGGTCGGCATCACTCTGTTCACAGTGTCTCACAGGAAGTCCCTGTGGAAGCACCATGAGGTAAAATGCACACACACACACACACACACACACACACCTTTCTTGGGGCTACACCACAGCTAATGCTGGAAATCTCTGCATTTCCTTTGTGACAGGGCAGTCTTAAGTTATGACAGTCCTAACTCTTTTATGACAGTTTGCGATTCCGGCCCTCGTCAGGTGATGTGTTATGTATTTCCTGTCATGTGATGTGTTTCTGATGACGTATTTCCTGGTGTGAAGTTTTACCTCCACATGGATGGCAGAGGAAACTACGAGTTCAAGCCCATCACGGAGGAGACGGTGGAGTTTGGCTCCTAACTGAGCCAGCCTAGTGATCCTGCACTGATGAAGTCTGAACTAAAGACAGATAACAATTTTAATCAGTTGTCACTCTTCTCCTGGTTCTGTTATTTAAATAAATGTAGAGCTGTCTAATGATTTCTACCTAATTGTAAATTGTAAATGATTCTTCCTCCTCTGTACCGTTGTACACAGGAACATTCTGAGTCACACTCTAATGGAATCCTTTGCTTATCTGACGCATGTGACCGTTCCATCTTGTTCCAGTAGGCTTGTCTTTGCACACACGCCCCCTTTATTGGAGCAGAAACGCCCCTTCATGGGACTAGACACGCCCCTTTATGAGCAGACACGCCCCTTAATGGGAGTAGACACGCCCTTTTGTGGGAGCAGGCTTTCCGCTGCAGAAAGAAAGCCGATGAAATGATTGTTTGCGCTTCCTTTATGGTCTTCTTCTTCTACGCCTCACATCAACACGTGTTCTTAGCCGGACGCCGTCTGCACTGTGATTGGACCTCAGTAAGCAGGACGTTAGGCCCATTCTTTCTCTTTTTTCTGTCAAACATGGAATGGTTACATGCAGCAGCTTTTATTTTCCGCCTGTATTCTGACATAAAGGATGTGATTGGTCAGTTAGAATCACAGAAATCTTCTTCTCACACAGAAACTGTGTACACTGTAAATGCTTGTTGGTTCTTCCGTGTTTCCTTCAGACTGCTGTTCCACCTTCTTCTCTTAATACGGTGACATGTTGCTGTGTTTAGGCCTGGATCTCATTTGTTGACTGATGCGTATTTTAGAACACATTCATTCACAACATGCATCAGCTAACAGGCTCACGACCATGCAGCCTTAATGCTAATGCTAATGCTACCGTCCTGTCAAACTCAGAGGCTAGAATTTGAAAACTTCCGAGTTTCAATGAGAAGAGTTCCACTATCCACAAGGTCACACGTAAGCATTCAACATGGCTGACTGTGAGAAGCTCATGTTGTTGTAGCTACAGTTAGCTATACGTAATATAGGCTAGCCAGCAGCTCATCATTTAGCTAACTAGTTGTCTATCAGTGTCTGTGCTTAATGAGTTAGTGTTCTCTTAAGACTGTTTGTATTTGCTGCCATGTTGTGTGACATCGTCTGCGTACCGGCTGTATGTAGACTTAAGACATAACTGCCATATTTGTACCAAAGTGAGAAAGAAGTGATGGCTGCTGACCAATCACATTCCTGTAGCATCAGTGAACACTAACGCCGCCTCACTCATTTCCTGTCACGTGTTGATTGTTTAAGGGATCTTTGTTATTAAATTATTTGATCTTATTCAATTCTGTAATTTTTGTGTTTGGTTTGAGGGCCCCTTTGTAAAAATGCTTGATTTAAAATTAAAGTGCTTTATGTTAATTAGTGTTGACACAAGGAAACATGACAGAATGTAAAGTAAGCTTCTGTTCTAATCTGCTTTTATACACAATGATGATGCAATAAACTCATTTACATTCATGTGTGTGTGTGTGCGTGTGTGTGAGACCTCAGGTCATCCTGCGGTTTAGTTATGTTTCGTAATCTCTGTGACCTGATCTCTGCGTTCTGGACTTGAAGAAGACAAAAAGGGCTGGGAATAGATGAGATGAAGAGTCACATGGAAGATGACCTCTGCCTGTCAGTCCCTCTGCCTGTCTGTCCCTCTGCCTGTCAGGCCCTCTGCCTGTCTGTCCCTCTGCTTGTCCCGCCCCCTCCTCCTGCTCCTCCTCTTCACCCCCTGCCCCCCCAGTCTAAAAGCAGCAGCAGGTCATGTGGCGTCCAGCAGTCGAGTGGAGCTGAGGCCTCGCTGACATGGAGAGATCTCTGTTCCGCCTGGAGCAAGGTACATACACACACACACACACACACACAGTTAAACATATTAGAAAGCCTCTCCACGTACTATTCTACATACAACATAGCAGCAGTGTAGGTGTAAGCATGTTGCGTGTCTTACTGACACACCAGCTGTTGGAGAAAATGTTTCAATCAAATAATGGCTGTTAATTAGAGTTTGTTGCTTTGGCTCAAAGTGTGTGAAACACAATTAGTGTTATCTTAATGAGCATTGATGCTGTAACCATTTAAAATGATTGAAATCAAAAAGTTGGTCACTTCAGTCATTCTGCCAGTCAGCGTCCCGTATAATACTGGTGTGTCATAAATGTGGAACCTTCTCAGTAAGATGGTTCAGTCCCTCAGTCAGATGGTTCAGTCCCTCAGTGAGATGGTTCAGTCCCTCAGTGAGATGGTTCAGTCCCTCAGTGAGATGGTTCAGTCCCTCAGTAAGATGGTTCAGTCCCTCAGTCAGATGGTTCAGTCCCTCAGTGAGATGGTTTAGTCCCTCAGTCAGATGGTTCAGTCCCTCAGTGAGATGGTTCAGTCCGTCTTGATCTCTCAGCAGAAACTAAAGTCAAACTCTCCAAACATGTA